>NW_011645635.1:600000-834767 GCF_000225545.1 Orbilia oligospora ATCC 24927 | reverse complement strand
TTTTTTTTTTTTTTAATGGACGAACGAACAAACGAACACAGGAAGTTCTTTTGGAAGTACCGTACCTGAAAAAGTGAAGGCTGCTGAAACATGAAACCGAACTGGACTGGACTGGAGAATTCTCTGAACAGAACTGCTGAATGCGGAGGAGAAAGGGGACCTTTTGATGCGAGATATGTTCAATACGATATCTGTCTGCTTCTAATCTAATGAGATCTTGTCATTACAGATTGCGGAAGTATTGATATTGATATCATGCCAGGAGATCCTCTCTCTCTCTCTGTGTCTGCCTCAATCCCTCTCTCCCCCCGGGCATTATCATTATCACGATATCTGTAACATACTTATGGCCCAGTTACTCCAGTTGGTGCACGGTTAGGTAATAAACTGCTGGTTCTTTGTGGGAACGAAACGAACGAACGAACGAACGAACGGCCTTCTTTCGGCTGCTCTTTTTTGCTGCCCAAAAGAAAAAAAGGTCCGCAAATAAACCACCACCAACCACCACCACCACCTTCACCACCGCTTCTTCATCTCCATCTTCACCTCTTCAATAGAACATCTCTACGCTGCTGCCGGCCTCGCCGTTATTTCCGGGTGCTCAATCATCGACTGTTCCTTCGTCTCCATCTTCTATAGCACCTTCTCTTCGCAGATTCCGTATATGATCCCTTTCAGCACCCCGGAAGCCTTCTTTGCTTCGTCTCTGAGCTAGTACCGCGGGAAGTCACCCACCACCATCACGCATCGAGCCTGTCACTGTCGACACTCTCCTTCTTCTCTTCTCCCCCGTCGGCGCTCTCCTATTCTTCCTTCGCCAAACTATTACCAGGCATCCCACTATGAGAACCTCTGGGCGTCGTGGAAGTAAAAGATTCAAAACGGCCAGCGTGTTGAAGGACGAAGAAGGTCGGTAAAACTCGTTCTCACCTTTTTTTTCTGTCTGCCCTGTCGCGCCTTTCGGAACACTCCTCGCTGGAAGCGGCGGCTCTCCATCATCAAAACAGCCTGCCTATCTCCGGCAATGCACAGATATCATCCCAATTACTTCTATTGCAAAATAGCATTCCTTTGTTCCTGGCAGAGCCCACAAAAAAAGCTTACTTTCCTTCTGTTTGTTTTCTAGAATCTGCTCCTCCCACCACAACGACTAGAACAACCAGCACTCCCAAATTTTCTCCCACTCCAGCGGCCTCAGAGCCGGACCCAGATCGCGAGCCACAAAACGTGGGAAGCAAATCGATACCGAACGATACTACTCCTGTTCCAGAGCCAAAGCCTGCAAAAGCTCACTCTAGAAAACAAATTTCCAAGGCCCCGGAAGTCGAAGTTCAGCCGACAGACGTGTTACCCCCCACCGCCACTACCACTACTACTACCACTACCACGGCTGCCACGGCTGCCGCTTCCTCCACTAAACAACCTAACGGCTCGGAGAAAGGAAGTACTGAAGAGGACGAAGAAGATAGCAAGTCATCCCCGCTCACTGAAACATCATCAACTTCGGAGCAAATGGCCTCTGTTGCCATCTTCACCCCTTCGGCCGACATTAAAGGTACTAGGACATATGAAGACCTAGAAATGGGCAACACTGAATCCGACAGGCCTACACCGGATCGCTCCTCCGCTCCTCCGTCAATCTCGCGACCATACATGAACGGTCAATCTCCAGAATCATCGAGCCTTAGTGAATTGGATTCAGACGATTCGGAGGCCGAAACAGAAAGGCTAAATATTTCCCCTCAGAAGCCTATTTTAAGTAATAGCACAAATCCAGCGTCGTATAGTACACCAAAAAAATCAATTGGCACAAGCACCCTAACATCGCCGTCCCGGAGTCCGTCCCCGTTATCCACCGTCGGTCAGGAAAGTCCAAAGTCACCCGACCGAGAAATGACGCTAGGCGCCATCGAACAGCTCACACCCGAGGGGTCCATTGCCGGTTCGCCAGTAATTTCCCCTCGCAAACGGAAGCGAAACGACGGCCTTGACGAAGAAGGGGCAGTAATTGTAGGAGAGGAAACCAAGGATATCATGGAAATATCAGATTTAGAAGACCCACCAAAGAAAAAAGTTAACGTCGACCCCAAGTCACAAGGTACCGATGAGGAAGAAGAAGGGGACGACGAAGATAGCAAGAACAAACACCCAAAGCAGTCGGCTCTACCCCCCACCAATGGCCACGTGTCGGACGCTGAAGAAGATTCAGGTGTTGAAGACGAAGACGAGTCGCCGAAACCCGCCCAGCGGTCGCCAGGCAAGAACAAACAGAAATTGGCGAGCGCAAATCTATCGCCAAAGAAGCTTTCTGCCAAGGTCCTTGATACAGACCTGGACGAAGATGCCGATGAGGGGAGAGATACGGACGCCGCTGATAGCAACCATCACAACAAAGATGATGACGAAGGTATGTCCGTTTCTAGCAACTATAAGACATAGACGAACCCACGACTAATGCTTCCTAGCCGATGAAATGAGCAGAACGAAAAGACAAGCTGCAGATGATCTCGCCGCAATCGAAATCCTGTTCGCCCAGCTCAGAGACAAGTAAGTTATCTCGCTTTCGGTCACGATATCCTATGCTAACCGTAATTTTAGGATTGTCGAGGAAAGAGTCGCCGAAATCGATAAAGAAATCGCCATGCTATATGACGGTACACACCCGGAGCTAATACTAATGTCACAGTCTATCGAAACGCACAAGCGCGAGAAGATTGAAAAGGCGAATATCCTTCTAGGGTTCCAAGAGCAAACTGCAGAGGTAGAGAGAATTGCCAACAGAGCAGCCATTTGGGCCCAATATAATCAAGAGATCCGGGAGACAAGAGAGAAGTGCTTTAGTGAAGCGAATACCCAGTGGTGGGCAATTCATCGGGAGAGGAGAGCGGCAGACACAAGCCTCAGTGGTAAGTTCCATTCTATGAAGAGAGAACCATGTAGCCGCCCTAACTCAGAACTCTAGATTACGTTTATCGGATACCGAAGTCTCTCTCGACACAAATCAACCACAGGAGTCGATACAACGCTGAAGTTTCCCTCCTATCGGGGATTGCAAAGCACGTTGGCTTCCCAGCCGCCCCTACTATTGCGGGTGCATCGGCAGATGAAGTTCGGGCTGATCTTGAAGCGATGGGGGTGCGTAGCAGAATCCTATCATACTGATATTAGTGCGAGCGATTCTTTACTACCTGAATGGAGATTCGGGTTTGCTGACAAGATTCGATTGCTGTCGTCTTCAGTTGGTCCCCGCGCAAATCCCAATCCCGGCCCCTTCCTTCCTCCCTCCCCAACATTTCCCAACATCTACCCCGTCACAAGCGGGGCCTAGCCGTCTACCCCAAATGTCCACCTTCGGTCCCCCCTCAGCATACAGCCCTCGGCCCGCCAAAACCCTGGCCCCTCCACCTCAGCTTGGAAATGCTTTCCAGCCTTCTCCGTCCCATGCTCTTAACCCTGAAACCAGGCATCCTCGCAGTCCCCCCTCCCCGGTGCCACAACCACTCAATTCGCTCCACCAGGCCCAAAAAGCACCAACTCCTTCATCCCCGAGAGTAACCAAGGCTAGCAAGGGCAAAGCTGCCAGCTCTAAGGCCTCCGCACAGAATTTCGACCTTCTCACGGAATCAGTGTCTAAACGTGTGCCTATAAAATTGGAGCAATCCCCCACCATCAGTTCACTTTCATTTGCTCCTCCTCCTACTCAAAGCTACACCGCCCAGCAACCGATTGACAGGCGTATGCAGGTCGGTGGTGCTCCTGCCTATCGGCCATTTGGGAAGTAAATACAGCGTCATTTCTTAGACTTCTGGTTATGGTACCTCTTCTAGTTTTGGTCTTCTCGTTTCAGATATCCACGAAATTAACGGCGATAAAAATCTTTTAAGCTCTTTGGCCTACCCGTTGTGTCATGATTCTCTTACCCTTTCTCTTCTCCCTTCGATGTGTTCTCTTCTACCTATATTGGCGTTTTATATTATTGGGTCCTCTTGAACAGGAGCATGTTGTCTTGGTTTTTTTCATTTTTTTTCACTAATACTTTTTTTGCATGCGGGTTTCGCGATCGTTCCTTTATTTTCAGAGCCTTTTTCACACCCCATCCTATGTACATTCTACTCATCCAACCTCACCACTCCGACGAGGCTTTATGCTCGACTTGTACATTGTGCCCTGATCTTCCGCCTCCTCCTCCTACTCCTACCACTCCGTTACGAAAGCATGGGGATCTGTTTCTTTTCTCTAGGCGTTTTTGTTTTTCCTGAAATTAAATGTTCTTATTTCATGTGCAGCCTGTTTCGTCGCGGTCTATAAATGTTCTTGTTCTTCACTTTCTCCCAGATGATAAGTATGCCCTAAAGCCTGTGAGCTCTTGGGGAAGTTAGTCTTACTGTTCTTGTTCACTTTTCCCTTTTTTGCGCCGGCGAGATCTGGGTCCTAATTCGACAATTGACTTCTCTGACGAATCTCCTTAATTATTTTTCTTGTATTACACTGTACCATAGTGCGGGTTGATTATTATATCATGATGAATAAATCAAGTAGTCTTGGTATTCGTGTACTACACCAGTTTTTAATTCCGATATTCTGATTACATATAACAAAAATCGATCAAATATATCACCAATAGCAACTCCTCTCAAATTTCCTTGCCTTAATTTCTGACAAAATTCAATAAGCGCCTGTTAAGCTGTACTCACTGCTGTACGTTTAAGACAACCATCAGACCTAAGGACAGTAGTGTGAGAATTAAACTGACCAAAATGACTAGCCTTGTTTTCCATTTCGAACCCATTGACGCCTAGTGCCATAAGTTCGTCTCTGATATCTTTCGGCTGGATGCCTTGAAATTTCATAGCTAATTGACGAGATGATAACTGTCGCATCATCACACGTACTTGGGACTCATGTAATTGAACACCAGGGTCGTCCGGTGATAACCCCTGACGGAGTAGTGTCAGCCTGTTAAGTATATCCTGCTTTTCGGCGTTTAACACCGGGTTGTTTTCTAGGACGACTTTATATTCTAGAACGGCTACCACTCGCATTGCTTGATCGAAATCGATGCGGTGTGTGTTTTCTTGTTTGTGGGACTCGTCTTTGGGGAATAGTTCACAGCGATGGTCTGCTGTTCGTACGTTCCCGTAGACGCGGAACCAGGGGACTATTCTTAGATGTTCTGCCGTATGCTGATGCATTTTGGGGTATTCGGTGTGGAATTCGAATGACCATAGTGTGAGATCCGTTCGTATGAGTTCGAAGATTCCTGACCATAGCTGGTGGGGGGAGTGGAGGACACAATTGATCAATTCGATTTTGCGAAGGGTGTTTTTGTGATATGTCAAGAATGTCTTGAGTTCGTCCTTTACGAAAGCTTGTTCGAGGAGGGAGAGGATTCGAAGGTTGTTGAATCTGAGAGATCCTACGTCGACTGGGTTGATTGGGAATTGAAGTGGGATCCATCCTCCCGAGTCATCCGGGGTGTTTATTCTTATAAGGCTACCAACTTTGAAGCGTAATTCCTCCAAGTTGGGAACCATTTGTAGAAAATGAGTAATTTCGGGCCGCGCCTTTATAAGATCCTCATGTGTTTCATCGGCTTCATAATCGTATTCGTCGGAATCCCCAAGAAACAGTGGAATCTCGAGTTTTCTCAGATTTTGAAGCCGGGGTTGTAATGCTTCTAGTATCCTGTCGTCTGTGTAGACAAACCATTCGAGTGATGGGCCGTTGCTGGGCATATATCGTTTCGAGGATTGAGACTTCCACGTCCATCTTCTTACATCCGTAAGCTCTGGAAATCGAATTACCTTTGGTTGCCAGTTAGATCGTGATATAGCTGTCATTGCATTCGCAAATGTCTGATTCTCATGCGGATACGCGTGTGCCGTTGCATTCCGATAAGCATTTTTAAACCATTTTCCAGGCTTCTCTTCCCTGATATCAAACCCAAGACCAGGATAATGGGTTTGTAAAATCGCATTCGGAACGTCTCCAACATCAGGAGTAGTCATAAACTCGATACATTCCAAATTTGGTAAATTATCCAACGCGGTGGTGAGGAGTTCAACAACCTGGTGGTTATTGAACTTAGGCGTGGATATTGCTATCGTCTGCATTGTTTTCTCTCCATTTTCTAATCGGATTTTACAGCGGATCTTCATGGAAGATGGAGAGAAAGTATCAAGTACCAGGGTCTTGCATCTGGCTCTTGCGTTATCGTGAGCGGGGTCTGTCGAGAAGGCTACCAAATTTTTGATATCGATGATTGAGTGATAGTACCGCTGGGTTCTGAATAGCGTATCTTTATCAGACTTGGCTTCGAGGGTTTTGGAACACTGTCTCAGAAGAAGCTGGCTCTTTCGCGGTAGATGGCCTACGATCTCGTTGAAGACCTCATTTGGCAAAGATGATAGAGTCGCCATCTTTAAATTTTCTGGAGCCATCATCTGCAACTGATTATATCGCGTTGAGTATATAGCAGTAATTGATAAGAACAAAAAAAAAAAATCAGCAGGGTTGAATAAAATCCCTACGACTTGTTTATATAAGCTCGAATAAATAATAAAATAGGTAAGTTAACAAAGAGCAGATAATCGATACGAGACAAGTCTAGATTCGCGGACGCGGACTACGGACCCTAGCTAAGACCGATCTGGGCACGCTCCCGCACCCTGGTCCGTATGATACCATGTACAGGTTTCCGGTAGCTGAACCGACAAGTGGGGATCTCAACCGTATTTAAAGATCGCAATTACAACATGCAACACCAAACAGGGCATGCACACACCCACCCACACCCGAGTACTCCCAAGACGGTTGAATCCGAGCTTAGCATGGCAGTGCATGACAAACCACACCGCTGCTACCCCGCTGCATGTCAGACTGCTGTAGAACTACCGTCGTCGGGTGGAGTCGGGAGGGCCGACGCGAGGGGTATATCGCATAATATTAGCTAGCTGGTGATAATATTTGGAGATTATCATATCTCAAATACTCGATCGTCCGCCTAGTTAGTACTAGTTCTAGGGGGTTTACAATTTCATGGGTTCCAATTGGTCCGCTGGGAGATCTGATATGTCATAAGCTTAAATTCATCTGAGGTAGGATTAATTATCACCTTGTAATACTAAGCGCTTGATTTGTCTTCAGCGATTTTTCAGAAGCGCAGGTATATGCCCTTCGCGTTTATTCTCACGATATCGATCTTGAAGCGGATGTAGATGCAGACTGGACCTGAAGTAGGCCGGTATTAATTCCGTTAATGTAATCTCCAATGCAATGCAAAGTGGTTATTAGTACTAGTGCAAGGAAATCGAAAACATCTGAAACTCCTTCTTCGATTGATACTTGTATTAGACCCAGACACGACTTCGAGTTAGAGGTTAGAAGCTGCGGCTGGGTGTTAATAGCTCAGAGCGAAGAAGCTTCGGCATTATTAGATGATCACCACCATCCCGTAGGATTCGGGCGCTCTTCATAGTCCCACCATCGATCCTCACCACCTGCCTCTACTCGCTTCCTATTCTCCTCTTCCTTCTCCTTCTGCCGCTTCAGCCATAGCTCTTCTCCCCACCACCCTGGTTTTCGCTGTTCCTCCTCCTTCTTCTTTGCTTCTATTTCTTCTGGTGTGGGTTCCCACCATCGCTCTCCTAGTGGCACCTTCGCAAGTCTTTCTTCTATACTCTCTTCTTTCTTCTCTTCTTTCTTCTCTTCCTTTTTCTCAACTTGCTTCGGTTCTTTCCCTGCCTCTTTCCCCTCCTTCGCTTGCCGCCCTTGACCCTCCTCGCTCTCTTCGCTCTCCTCGCTCCTTTGATCCTCCTGCTTTCCTTGACTCTTCTTCTTTTTCTTCTTCCTCTTCTTTTTCGTCTCCGTCTGCTCTACTTCTTCTGGCTCCTCTTGTTTCTTTACCTGGGGTACCTGGGGTGCCTGAGGTTTAGTATTTTGCCTAAACCCCCTCCACAGATCCGCCATTTCTTCAGCCTTCGTCTTTCGAATAACTGTTGGGGTCGCAGGTTTCTCCAATTCCTCCGGCTCATCTCCCCATGACCCTTGAGGATTCTGACTTTGTTTTTGTTGATCCCACCGCGATGGATCTTCCGCCGGAAAGCCTTCATCTTGTATCTCCTTCATCTTTTTCGTTTCTTCCACGTCTTTACTCTCCTGCTTTTTATTCTCCCCTTTATTTTCCGTATCTAACCCCCAAGGCGACTTATACTCCTGAGACCTCTCGCTCTGTTGTTGTTTCTTTTCCATCTCTTCAAGTCTCTCTTTCTCCTTCTGCTCAAAATTTCTATTTTCCAAATACCGTTTCGGAATCGTCCACAATCTTCTAGGCGTCGGAACTTCAGGAATATTAAACGACCCTTGATGCTCAAACATAACAACCCACCTCACAATCCCACTATCAACAACCCCAGAATCCGTCCCCTCGACCTCTACAATCCTAAATAGTCTTGTTTGTGGATGATTCTCCGGATCAAAATTCTCCGTATCGTAATCGATAACTTCGGGATCCGGGGGTAAATCTGATAGATCGTAGTTATATTCTCGAAGGGTCGTTGTGGTCCAATTTGTGCATTGATCTCCCACACGTTTGATTCTGTAGATTGGGAGTGGGGATCTTAGGGTTAATGTCCATTCGACACCTTCGAGTTGGGGTTCTGTTAGGGTTGAGGCTATTGGGTGGTGGGATTCTTCGAGGGAGGTTTCTTCGTATTTTTGACCGGCTGGGGTGGAGGAGAGTTTGGCGAAGGTGACGGTTTTGGGGGTTATTCCTAGGCCGCCTTGTTTTTTTTGGGGGGAGGTGTTAGATAGGTGTGTTATGTTAAATAGTTTATTTCAGAGTGGGAAGGGGAGGAAAGTTAAATTTATATCTAACCTTTAGGTTTTAAACATACGGGGAGGGATAATACTAAACAACTAACCTTCAGGATCAAACTGCCGTACTCTAGCTTCATGAAAGAAGAAACATTCACGGGTACCGTCCTGCTCGAATCTGAGTTGAAGAAGCGGCTTTTCATCTTCCGGCTGGAAAAATAGGTTACCCTTTTTGAGTGAAAATGCTCCACAATTCACATTGTAGACTGGATAGCGATCTGGAGGCATCGTTTTCAGTGTATTATCATCTGGCGTGGTGTACTATTAATATTCCTTTTTGGCGTGAGGGTGTTAATTTGAGCGTGTTTTCCCCCCTTCTTCCCGCCTTTTAAGGAGTACTAGTACTTAGTATGTATGTATTCTAAATTAGAATTTGTTTGTAATAACCTCAATTCCCTTTCTTCTTTTTTTTAGAATAACCTGTATGTATGTAGGAATATTATTAGAGCAGGGAAGATCGTGAGAGAATAGTAGGTAGGGAGTGTCGGGTATGATCCTTGTATTAAACTGTAGCGCTCGCTTGAGAAAGATTATTGGAAAAGCTGGGTATGGAGGGTGTAGTATCTCGAGAAAGTTATCGTCAGTTCTACAAGAAGAAGAAGAAGAAGTCCTATTCTTGAGGAGTTTTTAATATGATATGAAAAGCTTTAGGGGGGATTCATCTCTATCTGAACTTGGCCTATGATATAGGTTGAATATTTCTATTAAATATATTACATTTTATATTATTCTTTGTTTCTAGTTGTTTATTCGTAGTTTTTAACATATGTTTAATCTTCATGATCTCTTTTGTGCTATGAATATCACCATCAAGTAATTAATTTCTAAAGTATCTATAAAAACGATTAACAAAAAGCTAGAAGATCGTTGTCAGAAATATAGGTGTTGATTTTGTTGGATATTTCTTTCCAAACCTCACAAGCGGAAATCCAACCATCCCAGACACAGTCTCACCAGGGAACGTTAACCGCTTCTTTTTTTACCGCAAGGTCCATGTCCTGTAGCACACATACCATCGGGCCTGGGGGAACAATAATAACAATTAAGCGACTATAACATATTCCCCGTCTACCAAAAAAAAAAAAAACTCCTCAAGCTTGTAAAAGCGATAGCCTAGATTACTCAAATCAAACCTTCACTAGACGAAAATTTAAAAGGGCTAAAAAAATGCACGGTATCTCCGATCCCGAATTCCAAGGCAGATCATGCAGGCCCGAATATCATATCATATCAAATAATTTTTAACGTTACCGTCAGATGATATCAGCTTACACTGTATACATGTAACATTGTATTTTCATTTCATCTATCGTCATCATCGATGCATGATATATCGATCGGTATCATTTACATTTTGACCTTCAATTTAATTTAATTGACTTCTACATCACAATTATTTTCGCGATATTTACGACGAAAAAGAACATCCGAGAATTTTTGGTTTGTGTCACATAAAAAAGCATCATATCATACGGGATTATGAAATTCTTTCCCGCGCATGAGCTTTTTTTTTTCTTATCAGATTTTTTCATCTCTGGGTCGTAAAATATACACATGTCGAAATGAAAAGCAAGAGTAAAAAGATGTATCCCACACCCCTAAAAGACCCGGTTGGAAGAAGGGTTTCGTGTCCCAAAACCCCCCCCCCATGAATGCATAAAGAAAAGGAAAAAGAGGGTAAAATGCCCCCTTTTATATCGTATTATCCGGACTAGTAGTAAACGACATTATGTAGTAAAAAGGAGGAGAAGGAGGAATTGTATAAGAGAAATAGAATTGGAATTTGTTCTTCTGTTTGTATTCGTTTACTTGAGAGGAATGAAACGGGAAGAGTGGGTAGCACCGATACCGGGACGACCGTGCTTGACAGGCGAGCTATAAAGTAGAATTCATCGTTAGTAATCCATAATCCCCTTTCCAAAAAACAGAGAGAAACAGAGTAAGAGAAGAAGAAGAAGATAAACATACTAAGAGATAGAGAATTCTCCGAGGTAGTGTCCAACCATCTCAGCCTTGATTTCAACCTGGTTGAAGACCTTTCCAGAGTAGATACCAATGACGCTGCCAATCATTTCTGGGACAACAATCATGTTACGGAGGTGGGTCTTGACAATGTCGGGCTTCTCATTGGGCTTGGCCTCCTGCTTGGCCTTTCGGAGCTTCTTGATCAAACCCATTGGGCGACGCTTAAGACCGCGGTTGAACCTTCTGCGGGCACGAGCGTGGACGACATCGCGAAGTTGCTCGGAGGTGAGGTCGAGGAGTCTGTACGAATGATTTTATCGTTAGGAGGATAGATCACGGGGAAGGGGTAAGGTGAGAGGGCGTAGAGATATAAAACATACTGCTCGAGGTCAATTCCTCGGTAAGAGAACTTGCGGAAGGCTCTCTTTCTCTTGAGCTCTATAAGAGCGAAAAAAATGATAGGGTTAGATAGTCCCCTTTATTTTAAAGTATTCACGATCCGAGGAAATCGGACGTGTTGTTAAGATCCGTAGACATACCAGCGGCGTGCTCAGCGTCCTACATTCACAAGTTAGTATATAAGATCCCGACACAAAAAAATAAAACCCGCCATCTATCCTGCCAAAATCGATTTTGACAGCATATCGGGAGGGAGAGAGGGAGGAGAATCGGAACGTACGTATTCTTCGTCTGCCATGGTGTTTGATGTGGTTTAATTTACCGGGAAATGGGTATAAAAGGCCGGGTAGGTGTGTCGGAGAGAGGTTGGTGGTCGATGATGGATTGATGTCGAATTTCGATGTTAGAGATGTGGATGAGTTGGAGGTGTTTCGGCTTGTGGTTCAAAGTCTTGGCATCAAAATTTGGTCGTTGGACTGTGTTTTCCCAAAAGGGAACTGTAATTCGGTCACGTGATAAATACTCAGCGATATGTCTGCAGTCCTGAATTGGTATCGTATCGCGCGATAGAGCGCTGAATATGAACTTACGAGGCCATATGGGATTATTTACTACACGTCTACGAAATATAATGTATGGGAGAATAAATGTTTCCTGTTCATATCGTCTCTCTTTCCATTCGTTCATTAATTCATAAGCGGTGGTTATCCACATATGCAACAAAAGATACATGAATTCCCTAACCCTTCCACCATTCCTTCCTCCCTTCAATAATTGCCATGTAGGATACCAAGGAGCACATCACACTTTCAAATGTGACATGTCTATACCATTAAAGGTATACATTTTTGTGGTTGTAATAAAAGGAACCCAGAACATATATACGATTTTGAAAAGAAATATGTAAAGAGAGGGAAGACAAGAGGCAGGTGAATGAGGTTTTTGACAAAAGAAGGGTATTTTGATAATTTGATATCTTCGTTTAACCGAAGAGATCGAGACCCATGTCATCGTCAGACTCCTCGGCCTCTTCCTCCTTTTCTTCCTCAACTGGAGCAGCGGCGGCGCCACCAGCGGCAGCACCACCAGCGGCAGCGGCACCACCGCCGGAGCCACCGGATGGGACAGAGGCGAGCTTGGATTGACCCTCGGTGATCAACTATAGTATAATTTGTTAGTCATACATACTTTAATTTTCTACATATGGTGGGAGATGCTTCATACGGCGTTGATGTCCTTGCCCTCGAGCTCAGAGAGGAGCTTCTCAAGTCTATCGGTGTCGGCTTCGATACCAACAGACTCAAGGAGCTTGGTGACGTCTCCAGCAGATGGAGAGGCGTTACCGCCGGTTTGGAGGAGAAGGTAAGCTGCAAGGTGCTTCATTTTTCTATTATAATAAAAAATAAAAAAATCTTGTTAGAATATATATATCTTCTTCGTAGTTGTCCAAAATCTCGAAATTCGAACCGATGGGAATATCGAAATTATGTGCGATTCTTCCACCCACGAAACCTGTCGAGCTTGAAGAAGGAAGGAAGGGAATATAAAGAACGTACGATGATTGTTGTGGTTGATATGAACAGGTGATTCAATCGATTTAACCGTTTCTAATGACCGGAGACTGGATCTTCCAATGTTCTTCGGATTGTTGGTTGGTTGTTAATGAGTTTTAGATGGAGGGTTGTGGAGGAGATGTCGAAAAGATAATTTTTTGTGGTGGGGTGGAGCTCTTGGCGTTGCGGCTCTGAGTAAACCAACAGAACAGCCCTAATCGATGGTCACGTGATAGTCTCAAAAATCCAAAAGTGCAGGGCAGAGCTCTCTCTTTCTTTTCGCTTTGATTAAGCTAGCCAGCGGGGGAGTGCATTCTCAAGCCGACATATTCACAGTATTGGGGAAGAATCGACACACAGAATAAATCGTAGGAATACGGATAGTATATTCTCGTCGTATCAAGACATCAAAAAGCTAAGATACAGCATGCATAATGTAATAATAATAAATGGTAATTGACAATAGCCAAAGTAAAATATAAAGATAAAGATAAAGATAATCAAAAGATCCCAGCAAAACAAAAAATAACTCCTCTATATTCAAAGATGCCGTCTATGAACGCCCTAGCCACCTTGTATATTTAAATACTGTAGGTAACCAATGCTAAAACCCAAAGTGGCGAAAAAGCACACAAATCCGTAGACGTCCAGCATACAACAACCCCCCCTCTCCCCAATTCCTCTAACCTCGTGCTGTGCTACAAATACAAAGTCTACCGATATTGTCCCCGGGGGTAGATGCTTACTGCTTGGATGGGAACTCCTGGGCGACAACCTCCAGGGCGTTCAACACATCAGCAACAAGATCTTCGCTGTCTTCAACACCACAGCTCAATCTAACCAAATCGTCGAATACACCAGCTGCCTCTCTTTCGGCCCGTGGGATACCAGCATGGGTCATGCTAGATGGGACCTCGCACAAACTCTCAACACCACCGAGAGATTCGGCAAGTGTGAAGATATTTGTCTTTTGACAGAACCTCTTGGCGGCTTCGGCACCACCCTTGATTCTGAAGCTGACCATTCCACCTCCCATTCCGTTTCGATGTTGCTTGATAGCAATGTATCTTTGTGGGTGAGAGTTGAGGCCAGGGTAATTGACGGCGATGACCTGAGAAGAAGCTTCTAGAGCCGTGGCAACAGCAGTGGCATTTTCGGTAGCAGCCTTAGCTCGAAGGTGAAGGGTCTTGAGACCTCTATGGGCGAGCCAGCTGTCGAAAGGTGATGGGACAGCACCAATGGCGTTTTGAAGGAACAGAAGACGAGTGTAAATGGTATCATCGTTGAAAGCAGCAACACCCATAACAACATCCTAAACAAAACAGAAAAAAGTATTATTAGCAACCGATCAGACATTTCAAAATAAATGGGGATAAGTAGAAAAAATGACATACCGAATGTCCGTTGATGTATTTTGTAACCGAGTGCACAACAATATCGGCACCATGTTTCAATGGATTCTGCACATATGGGCTCATGAAGGTGTTATCAACAACAACCTTAATACCATAAGAATGTGCAGCTTCAGCGACAGCACGGATATCAACCAATGTCAAAGTAGGATTGGAAGGTGTCTCGATCCAAACGAGCTTGGTCTCCGGCCTGACAAGATCATTGATATCGACTTCAATGCTGCCGGAGAATGTCACGGCAATACCATGAGCAGCTGCGACCTGTGTGAAGTACCGATGGGTACCACCGTAGACATCGCTGACCGAGATCACGTGGGAACCGGGGGCAAGGGATTGGAGGATGTTTGCAGTGGCGGCAGAGCCTGAAGAATATGCAAGGGCATAACGTGCGTCTTCGAGGGAAGCAACTGCCTTTTCGAAATTAGAGCGGTTCGGATTGTCAGAGCGCGAGTACTCGTATACGCCAACAGGAGCTCCGACAGCAGTCTGGGCAAATGTGGTAGATAAGGAGATCTAGAACCAGGATTTTTTCCCTTTCGTCAGCAGACCGTTCATACATCGAATAATTATCCCGTCGGAATGGGAAGTTTTTTTTTTTTTTTTTTCGTTTGTTCGGTAGACAGAACAGACAAGGCAGAGTGCGTTGGGAGCGGCGTTAACTTACAGGTTCAATGACAGCCCCGGTAACCGGGTCGTGTGGCGAACCGGCATGAACAGCTCGAGTTGCGAACTTCATTGGCGCCTTTGGGAGAGTGCTGGTCTTCTCGACTGAGGAGACTTCGACGGACTCTTTCTTGAGGGTATCTTGGGTCATTCTGACAGTTGAAGTTTCTGTTTTTGAGAGTTTTGAAGTGTATTTGATTGAAAAAAAGTGGCGATGGCGGCGGGATGTCTGGGAGGATAAAGCGGCGAGACTCCCTGTTGGTTTTAATAGCAAACAAAGCTTAATAATTGTGAAATCTCTGCACCAGAAGAAAAAAAAAANAAAAAAAAAAAGGGAAAGCGCCGAGGATGATAGATCAGACTAAAAGAAGTGCAGATGCGACACCGATGGCCTGATAGGTAAAGTAATAAAGGGTTATTCCTAGACTATCTTTTGACAAGACGGCTTGGGGTTCCGAGGCTAGCTGGGCTGGAGGGAAAAAGCCGTGAGGTATTTATAATGGATTTGATGTGATAACGGTGTAACAAGATGCAATGCAAATGCAGATGCACCGAGATAATCAGAGAAGCCTCGAGAGGAAAGAAACTATGAAAACTGGCAGCTGTCTATTGGATTCGATCAATTGTTTGAATCTAGTGAAATAGAAGAAGAAAAAAGGTAGAAGAGAGATGTTGGTCTGGTTTTATACAAAGTATATCAATGTTGAATCGAAGCTAGTTCTATGTTAGCTTAGAATAAACCTGGGGAAGCGGAAGACAAGACAAGTCAAGTTAAGTTAAGTGAAAACAGCCGCCTCCTATTTAGAATAAGTGGCTTCAATTTATATTCAAGAGAGCTCAATCAATCGACCAGAATGTATATGTGTTATACAATATAGTACAATTAGAAATCCACATTGCGTGATGGCGAAACATAAGCTCCGGGGGGGATACTATTTCCGTGCTATCAAGGTGTGCTAGGGGCCCCTCTGATTAGCAATCTGGCCCAGGAGAGACCCTTTGAACCCGACGGCTAAACCTTACTCTCCTTTAAACCTGATTAATTACTAATGCTACGTATACGTACCTCCTGATTATAGATTGACTCAATCAACGTTCCTTTTTTTAAAAACAAATTTTATTTTATTTATTTTTTCTACATTCTAGCTACTTCTTACTTAATTAAAGCTAAGCTACCTAAGCTAAGCTAAAGGGCCACCCGGCCGAAGGCATGGCCGAGTCTAACTAGTAACTACTATGTAGTAGTGTAATGTAATTATGTGTTGTTTGTATCCAACAGATAACATCAAGCAACACACAACACACTTCTCCTTCTATCTCTTCCATCTCGAAGTACTTCGTATTCCTACGATCTTCGTGACATAACAGAAACGTAATGAGTTCGTTCATCAAGCTTCCTCATGATTACACAAAAAGAAACCAGCCAGCCATCCTTTCCCCAGATTCCGTTGATTCGGAAGGAGGCCTTTCTGCCGCTAGAAAAGACTATATGCTTTTTTTCTTATCTCTAACTACTAGCTCTATCGATTCCAAAACATACATGTAAGTGAAGTACGTTTTGTGATATCGATCACTTACCGAACCAGGTCAGCCTCACTAAACTCGAATTTCTATTACTCGATGAGCTCTCTCCCTTTTTTTTCTGTCTCTCGAAAAAAGAAGCTATTTACAAAAGATAATCATGTCCCCGTGCTCAATACATAGTACATACTTCGTAATATCAAAAAGAAGCATGAAACGGATGTGATCCGACATATTCGGAGACTTAAAACCCACAGCACGATATCTTTTCGGTGGATTTTCGCACTAATATATATGTGGGCGCGTTCGAGCTCTGGCACGCATAAAAGCCACTAATGCGACCCTTTATCAAGATGATGATATCCTATCATCGATACCAGCATCATCAAGTTCTTAAACGTTTTGAGGACGATGCATATGTGTGTATGTAACTACTACCTTACTTACTTTATCTTGACTACTACACTACTTACTTAAGTACTTAAGTACTCGAGTATGTATGGAACTCCGTATCGCACGTCGGCTTATGCTCTCGCCCTCGTCCCGATTGACAAATGACAAAAAAGACGAAAACTACTTATGCATGGCGTATATATATATATATATATTTATCTACTTCTTATTAATTAAGCTTATAAACTTATATCCATTATCCATCATATGATATCTATCTGTAGCCACCGGTATCGGCACGTCTGCCGTGTTACACAGACCCGAAGCACACACATATTTATATCCAAAAGATAAAGGCTTTATAGCGGCACATATGCGCGCTGTGGCCTATAGTTACTAATGTAATGTATCATGCTTCTGCGGCCCGGTCGGTCTCGTATCCAAAGTTAATTTATTAAATACAATTAGCATTTCGCTCTCTCTTTTATTTTTATTTTTTATTTTTTATTTTTATTTTATTTTTTTCATTCTGCTATCTGACGGTGTAAGGCTGTCCCAGGACTACCTTAAAAACAAAAGTGTGCATTTACCCCGGATTTCAATTCCTGACTTTTCCCCGGGTGGCAGGGCCCCTCCTGATCCACGGTCACCAACCCAACCTACCAAATCAGCAGGCCCTCCTTCATTTTACAGCGCTAGATATCTAAGTAGTTAGACGGTTATGACTAGTTGTTCCTTGGTACTTGGCTCGGGCCAACCGCTTACCGCTCAAGCAAGCAAGATTTTTTTTTTTGTTGAATTTAAATACGTACTTACTATACTTATTTTGTATAGTATAAATAAATTTTTTTTTCCAAGTCCGCAAATATACCGGGGAATCCCGCCCAATCTTGCATATACGTCCAATGCAAGAAATTTCACTGACATGCTAATTGACCAATAGAGTCCTTACCTGACTCACATGGTGCTGACGGGTGTACATACATACATACCATACCTACTACATATGCATATGAGGTAGTTCAGGTTATCAAAATACGCCATACGCCATATTTACAGAAAAAAAAAACACAACTGACAAAAAAAATACGACATCGCCCTTGCATTTCCACTCAATTCAATTCAAGTCTCCATATTATCAGTTATCACATTATCGATTTTTTTTTTTTTTTTTTTTTTTTCCCTCATCACGTCAACATTCCAAAAGCTGTCGCCATCGGAGCCCTGTCAGGAACGGTAATCTCCAGCTGCTGTTTTCGGGAATTGTCCTGTTTGGAAACAGAATGTGGTTAACTTTGTGACGTACTTTACGTTACTTGCTTACATTACTAACATTACCGGAGCTCTTTTTATATAATCAAAAAAAAAAAAAAAAAGAGTCTACCGGAATATAGACCGAGAGAAGGCTAATTGAATCGATAAATGCAACATCGTCAACGCGATTCGCTTTTCATTTTTTCCTTTTTTATTAATTTTAATCCGGGGTTCCAAGATCTTGTCGGATCCAAGCCTGGAACCGCCGGATCCCAGGATATCTACTACGTATCCTGCTTGTTCTGGCTATCATGTCAAGGGAGACAATTAAGAAGGGGCCAATCTATCAAAATTATCAAAAAAATAAAAATAAAATAAAATAAAAATCTTATACAGTTAACTTACACCCTCATAGCTATTTCGGTTGTACAATTGTAAGACGAATGCTAAATACTTATAATTAAGTAGTATAACTACCCCTTCGGCTTCCTAACAATATCATAAACCCAAGCAGCAACCCCCAACCCCTTCCTATCCTTCCATTTAACCCCATCTCTGACCCCCAAAGCCCTCATAACCCCCTTCTTCATAGCCTCCAAAACCGATTTCTTCTCCACCACTCCCGTAGCTCTAATCGCCACTGCCATCTTGGTCAATTCCATCTTTCGATTATATTCCTTACAAACCATATTAACCATAACCCCGATCCATTCTTCAACTGTAGTAAAATCCCCCTTCTCCTCGAATATCCCAGTTCCACCGGGATCACTGCTGCTACTACTACTACTACCACTACTACTCCTATTAGTGGTAGTAGTAGCGACAAGAGGGGTATAAGGAGAAGCAACAAATAAAGCATGAACAACCCCCCCCTCATTCGTAACCTCCTCACCATAACTAGCACACAAGGACTCCATATCCAATCTAAACTGCGAAGTAATCTTCGACGCAAATATATAAGAGCAGGTATCTATCAACACCTCTATATTCTTCGGTGGTAATCGAAGGAATTCCGGATCGATATATTCGTTTTCGCAAAGGTAGGTTAGGAGTAAAAAAAAGATTTTGGAGGGGTCGATTTTGGGATAGGGGTTTCGGAGGTAGGGTTCGAAGGGTTTGGAACAGATTACTGAGGGGTGGAAGAAGTCGATTGGAGAGTATTTTAGGTATTTGGAGGGTTGTGGGGTGTAGCCGGAGCGTTGGAGGGTTGAGAGGGAGTGGGGGGTCCAGGGCTTCCTTGGGGTGGTGGTGTATGTGGACATATTGGAATTAGTTTCGGGGGGAGTTTTGATGTTAATATTGATATTAGATTGGTTGTATGTGGTTATTATATTTAAGATGCATGGGGGTAGCATGCATTGATATGAGGTTTTGGTGATTTTATTTTCGTCGATGGAGATATCATGACGAGGTAGTCCTGAAACCACGCTGAAGAGTCAATGTGAGCCCTTTCCCACCGTTTACGATGGTATCTACAAGTCAATTATATACTTAGGTACTTAGTCACTAGAGGTGAATATTCTTTGTTTTATTTCCTTTTCTCTCTCATAACAAATGATTTTCCCAACGCCAGAGAAAGAAAAAAACAAACGAGATGATAATATAATTTCTACTTGATAATCAAGTACATGAATACATACGTGTTTAACCACCCTTCCCACGTGGCACCGCCTAAAAGCCAATCCCACCTCTTCAACGACGAACCCCACCACGTACACTGGGGAATAACTCCTTCCCCGGAGGAAATCTATAAAATGTCAAGTTCGTATCCTTCAGATCATAGACTCCGTATTCTCCTCTATCCAAAACAGGTGACGGGAATAACGCCCTTTGCGGTCTCCCCGGTGGGAGTCGACTCGAATATTGAGCTGGCATGTAATCCAGCATGGAAATGAAGTTACCGTATAAATCGTCGGGATCTCTGATCAAAGACAAAAACCAAGCTTCATAGATCCCTTGTCTGTCGAGATACGGTCCCTTGTCTTCTCGAATAAACCGTCGGACGAGTCTTGATGTCTCTGGCTCCCAATCGCGGGGTGGGGCCCAGTAGTCGTAGAACCTGACTCCACCGGAAATAAAGTGCGAACGAAGGGTTTCAGGGAAAGACTTTGCAACGTCCGCTAAAAAGTAACTCGAACCAATTTATTTGTTAGAGTCAATTGCATATTGAGGATATAAAAAAAAACCGTAGAGATTTCGTTACCTTTCGTAATTGTATCTCCAAACTGCGCTTCTATAGCCAACGGACCCCTCTTCGATATCGGCGCCCAAATATCTCCAGTATTCAAAAACGCCGTGGAAGACACCAAATGCCCCACCCCAGGCGAATGGTATTCATCCAAATACTCGATCCAAGCATCCATAACATCGAAGAACAATATAGAAATCTCGCCTTGCGGTGAAATTATCTGTTCCCAATGTACTTTCTTCCCACCACGCATCAACAAATTCGCCGGCGGTATTCCCTCGAATTTATGATCATCCACCACTACTCCAGCAGTACTTGCGCTTTCATCCTTCACGTGATTATTCGCAAATCCGGATGGAGAAGTTAACATGCCCATGTAACAGTCTCCGCAGATGGCGTAGTTGATGCATTTTAGACATTGGAAACTGGGTTTGTCGGGGTCGAGGTGGAAGTTACATGCCGTGCAGGCGGAATTTCGCTTTCGGGGGTCGGTGGGTTCGGCGTTTTCGAATCTACTACTACTACTGTTCGAATTGGTGGTTGTGGTCATAAATGCGTTGGGATTTCGAGGTTCGGTGGCGTATGCATGGGTTTCATAGGGATGATGGGTATTGGGCCCGTATGTTTCGGGGGCTTCGTTTCTTGATGTCTTTGAAATTTTGGGGTCTCCGTGTTAAATCTTTTTTTCTTGTTGTTCCTTTCTTTTGGGGGATCGGATAGAAGAGTTTGGATGAAAAACTTACGATGCCTCGTAGACTTTCGGCGTTATCATATATACCACCAAGGGAGACTCGAGATACTTGTTCGGATAAGGTGTACACGGCCGGATCGTTGTTCATATTCTCTGGATGATGATGAGACATTTTCTCTCTCTCTCTCTCTCCCTCTCTCTCTTTCGATCGATCTCTCCTCTTTGCGAAATGCAAGATATCGATATACTAGAAGGAAGTACCAATAACTAGCAGGCAAATGCAAGTGCTAATCAACGGTATATCTAGAAAGGCAACTACTAAAAAGTATATAAAAAAAAAGAATATCGCCAATGAGAGTGAAGCGCATAACTCAAAGTCTGAAATAGTTTTTTTCCCTCATTCGACAGGACAGGACAGGACGGCCGGCTTGCAGTCACAAGCATGCAAACTTATATATAGTCTAGTCCTTCTTAATAGATAAGTAACTAAGTACTTACTTAACTACTTCAGCTTACTTAAAAAGCACTTGGCCAGGATAAGAGATAGCTTCTCCGGATCTCCACAAAATTCAAAACCAATCTAGGCTTAACTTTTTACCCCAGGTTTCTTCCCCGACCATGCACCACCCACCCCTCAACTCGAATTGATTGCAATCAATTCGCCTCGTTTTGAGGCTGAACCGCGTTAGAACATCCGCAAACCCGTTTCTTGGCGGGTTTGGCAAATTATCAATATCTTGCTAACGGTTACCATCTCGTTAGCTATTTCTTAGGTAATGCGGGTCTTCCTCCTCCTCCTCTTGCTCTTCATATCCTCTACGGGGAGGGAAATTTTATGGTATCGTATTGGCTTTTTTGGGGGTTTAAATTCCAAACTTTCTAGGTTCTTCTCCATTTTTTTTATTTTCATTTTTCATTTTTTTATTTTAGTAGTAGTTAAGCTCCGGCCGAAAAATGAATCCTAAGACTGACTAGATCTAGAAGTGATTCATGGTCTTAAGTTGACTTAGGTTAGCGGTAACAATAGCGTTTGATATAATGGCGACTACAAGACCGTGATAATTATTAATATGGCCCCGCAGTGCGTGTTTAAAACGGTTCCCTCCCTCGCAGGCCTGTCATTATAAGTCCCTAGATTATATGGAGAGATCTCGAGAAAGTCTTAACACGTGTGTTCCAGTCTGTATATATATCCCCCCGGAGTTAATATTATAGTAGCTAGGTAGTTAAAACCCAGCCTATTAAATTAAAAAGAAATCACTTGAATCACTTATTCAAGCATCTTGTTAACATCCTTGGGCACCAATGGCCGAGCTGGGCATCTTGGATTTCCTCGGCCCACAGAGCTCCCCTTGCAACCGTTCTGCTTGGCTCTCAGGTTTTTGTTTTGTTAAACAGGTATCAGACAATATGTTTTAAAACAAATATAAAAAGTAAGTAAGTGTATATTGTTAGTCATATTATAATAATCGTATGATCTCTTTAACTAGTAGAGTTATAATTTGTAAAGAAACGGATTTTATCGGTTGAAAAACACTTGTTTCTGAATTTACTTGTGAAAATAAATCGAAACATCTCGGTCGAAAAAAGCGAAGAGTGGGGATCGATGTAATTAAATTAACCAATGGAAATGATGGGATATAGCACCCGGCTTGTATATGGTTAGCTCTAGCTCTAGTTAATATATCGTCCCTGGAGTAGATAGTATCTACATCAACCATTCAGTTCATCTAGGTATCTTCTTAGGTAACACGAAAATGTTCATAATAAGGCGAGCGGGTATGCGGCAAGTATACTGATATGATATGATATGATACAATACGATATGATATGATATCAAGATACCGAACTAATGTATATACACATCATATCACATGATATTTTATTCTTAATATCAACGAGTTCAAACCAATCTAGAAGCCCTTCAATCCCCACTGGCCATTGATTCAATTCTAATAGAAGGTACTTAGAACCGACTTACCTAATACCTAGTCTTGCGCTACGATGCAGCCCATACCGGGCTGGTATATACTTAAGTACTTCTATATAGTCCGCTCTATATACGGGAGCTTCCCCCGGCCCGCCGTTGAATAGGGTCCCTAGCTCGGGGTGTTAAGCACCAGGACCATGGTCCATTTCGGAAGCTAAGCTTATAAGCTTATCACGTTATCACCCTTCGGTAATTATAAGGGATGTTTATATACTACCTACCTACTTAAGTAAGCATATAAGCATCGACATTTTTTAACTCTAACAAGTTCACAATTAATTAGTTACTTAATTACTTAAATTATAAAACCACAAATCGACATATTACTCTCTCTCTCTCTCTCTCTCTCTCTCTCTCAGGTGACTCTTAACTTCATGATCAGCCGTATGGATCCGTTGTCATATATTAGTTAGCTATACAAAACAAGGCTACGTCTATATATACCGTCATGACTTATCGGTTATGCCGGTTACCGGTCTGGTCTGGTATGCGGATGCCGGTACTAGAGCATCCGATATGCACAACATTAAAATGGTTATAAACTAGGTAATTCCGGAGGTATCAAAAAAAATTCGGCAAAAATATAGTAGTTTTCGGAACCTTTCGTTCGTTCTTTTCGGTCCGATAGCTGGTATACAAACTTCAACGCCTTCTCGGATGTAGAGCGGATGGCCTTTTTTTGGGGGGGCTCATTTTATTTATAAGCAGTATTCATTCTCATGGGATTTGATGCATACACACACACTCCCATTTTGAATTGATATTATGAACAATCTTGAGTAGGTTAAATTCCATGATTTGGTCAACATGAAAATTCAACCTATAGGAAGTAGTTGGTTGATTTGATATAAAGAAGGATATATCTAGATATCTAAGATAGTCTTAGAAGTATGTTCTAACTGAGAACATGCAAAACGATGTCATAACCCCGAATATGCAAGCCTTGCCTGGTGCTGACACACAAAAAAAGAAAAGGAAGAAGAGGATAAAAATCCTTCAATATAGCTATAAAATCCAGTGCTGGACACCTTGGATATAATACTTTAAATTTAGCCTGGCTGCTAATGATGGGAACGATAATAATAATAATATGTGAAAAAAGATCTCGTTAAAAAAAGGACATTCATACTGTCGTTAATATTATGCGAATAGTCTGTCGAGTCAACAGACATCAAAAGAGTCTCAAAAGTAGGTACTAAATGGTATATGATACAATGAAAAGAATATGTGATAGAGGAAGAAGAAGAAAAAGTCATACGAGAGAGAGAGAGAGAGAGAGAGAGAGAGAGAAGATATCGGAAAGAAACATACATAGGCTCCCAGGTTGTTGATTTTCGCCATAAAATTTTTTTTGAGAAGAACGAGTCTAGAAGAATAAAGAATAGCGCCCTTGCAGTCAAAGAAGAAAAACCCACAGGCGCTCAGTGATAAGAAACGGAAAGAAGGGAGTCTTGTCTTGAGAGCTGAAAAAATAATAGCCAAGAGTTCGAGACCAATTTATCCCAATGAGGTCGATACCCTCGAAGTAATAAGAAACTTGATGAAGAAGAGGAATTTTAAGAAGAAGAAGAAATTGTTCAAGGCTCCAATCAAAACTCCAATGGCGATGCTGCTGAATAAAATCCCCAATAGGGAAAAAATATATAAGGAAAAAAGAGATCGGATGATAATAAAAAAAGAGAGATGTTTTTTTTTAGCGCCGGGTGAGCATTTTCCTTTTGGCTGCCTTCTCAGCAGCGAGTTTCTTTTCGAGCTTCTCGGCCTCAATATCCTCTCGGATTGCAGCCGCACGGGACCTGTCTTCTTCTTCGAGAATGTCGACACCGGTTGCTTCCATATCATCAGACGAATAACCGTCGTCTTCATCAGAGTCGGCATAGACATATCTGAAAGGTTGGAGGTTAGCAATGTTTCAAAAGGATTGTACAGGAGTTGTAGGATTATAATTACAAACCTTTTAGATGCTGGGCGATATCTTTCGCGTTCGCGATCCCTGTCTCGCTCATAAGCCTTGGGTTCTGGCTTGCTGGAGGAAGGTTTCGCAGTCGCGGAAGGCCGGGCAGTTCCGTTCCACTCCACTTGAACCCTTGGTTTTGATGGGGCAGGTTTCGCTGGTGCCGATTTTCTATCATCAGGACGTGAACCTGTCGGGCGTCCTACTGGACGACCGACCGGCTTCTTAACCGGCGACGGTTTAGATACACCAGAGGAAGTGGCGGTGGGTTTGCTACCCTGTGTCTTCGTAGAGATAGCCGGTAGCTTCTTGGTCGCCTCAGGCTTATCGGATTTCCCAATCTTCTTCTTCTCCACTTTGGTTTCTTTGTGAACTATCTTGGCAGGCACCGAGCTTGTAGCCTGGATTTGCTTCGCCCTCTCCATGATTTCCGCATAAGAACCCTTTGCAGGCCTCTTTGGCGCTTCGGCTGTGATAGGGGAGTTTGGGTTCGATGCTGCAGACCCAGATCCATTACCATCCCTCCCAGACCCGCCACCACTACCGCTACCGTTAGCCCTAGCAGCATCCCGAGCAGCCTTTAAAGCCTTGAGCCGTTTGACCTCTGCTATCTTCTGCTCCTTAGTCATGCCTTCAAAGCGAGACTTCTTGGTCGGAGGGACAGTGCCATTCTCCTCTAACTTCCTCTTCTTCTCGCTAGCCTCAGTCGCGTCCAAGGCTTTCGATATCGGAGGTGTGAATGTGTTAAGAGGCGAGACAGTATTCGATGTCGAGTCGGCATCTCTTATATTCCTAGAAGGGACACCAATAGGAGCAGGCCGCTCCTTCCTTGGTGACCCATCTCCATTCCTTCGATTACCCGAATCCCGCCCGTTGGTTGTCGATGACCTAGCGGTCGGGCCAGGGCCCGATGCTACACCCTTGGGGCCAGACCCTTCATATTGGTCGAGTAAATTGAAGATACTGAACTATAGGTGAAGGAAACTAGTCAGCCTTGCAAGCCTTCGCAGTGGGTTGTGGTGACCATCAACACCAGCCAACGAGGAAATCCGTGTTACTAACCCCGCCTCCCGGGCCAGTGGCCATGGTGAAACTCTTCTGTATATATCCAAGATAGGCCTATTCGATGCTCCTATAACAGCTGTCGGTTTGACTCGCGACGAACGGCTCCAGCTGCGTGGTTGGGTGGCGGCCGAAGCGTGCACTCGCGATCAGGGGCGGGCTTTGGGAGCCAATTCGGTGGTTTTTGTGCACTGCGTTTTGCTTTAAATTTGAGTTTCCATATATATACCGCTACCTCTTCAGGTCACGCGGGGACTGAATCGAATCGGGGGAATTCGGAGCGTGAGATGGATGTATGGGCGGTGACCAGCCAGTCGAAAGCCGGTGTTTTCTGGGTTTGTTGGGAGGGAAAGGGGTGGAGGGAAAGAGAAAGAGAGAGGTTTGGGTGATGAAAGAGTCAGGACTGAGGTGGGAGGGCGATATTTATAGTCCTCCAACAATTCGAGCCCGGCAAAAAAACCAGCACACATGCAAACCAACCCGAATCGGTGCTACCAAGACAGCTTCAAGTGCAGTGCAGTGCAGTGCCACCAATCCCCCCTCGACACTCTGAAACCGTTGTGTGTTTGTGTGCGCAGGTTGTAATTAAGTAAGTATTAGCCCATCGCCAGGACTGGCTGAGATGTAATAGCCTGGATTACTAAATTTGCTAACTGCATCCTGACTGCTTGCAACAGAAACAGGAACATGAACGTTTCGGACATCTTGTGTCCATACAATATTTATATATATCGACATATTCGAATTCGTGCGTGCGCCAAGGACATCACCCTGATCCTGAGCATGAGTCTGAGTCTGAGTATGGAGAGAGTACTCTGATATTCCCATGCGCCGTCTGCGTCCGAACTCGAGGAATTTATATCATTTTTGTGACAGCTGTCAGACGGATGTCGTGCGGGCTATTTGAGGGTCCGTCCTGCCAAAGACATCCTCCACGGTATACCTCATCGAGGCTGGTCGACTATGACCGCTCCGTGCCTTGGCGCGCGGACATAAAATGCCTGACCTTACCTTACATTACCTTGTACATGTCCCACATACATAGGTAATGCGATCCTTCCTTGGTGTCCTTCTCTAAACGGTATGAAAAAGCGCATTGAATCATTTTGAACCCGCGGGGAATATGCAAGTGCTTGCCATTGCATAAGGCCACGATCGATCCGAATCCTTTCTTGTCATGCCAGGAACCTAAGTTTGGACGTCAGAAGAAAGAGAACATCGGGCTGTTATAGCCGCTTGCGGGTGCCTTGGAATGTGGTATTTTTTCAAAGTTTTGCTTCCTGCATCTGCGTTGTTGGAAGATTTTTTTTTTTAGATTTTTTATATCTTTGCAAACTCCTCTGGATACCGGCCTTCTAACGGGAAAAATGCATAGATTGCTGTAGAGATCTTTCGATAGGGTATCAAAGATGTCGTTTAAGTTTAATTTCGATATTGAAGCGGACGGGGAGGATGTAGAGACGGTCGGCGTCGAAGCTACACCCAGCGTCCCCGTCGAGGAGACTTCACCGGGGTCGTCCAAAATATCTGCTCAACTACACTCCTTAGATGAACTCGTAAGTCTCCAGCATCTTTTTAAAAGTATCCAAGTAGATTTCATTGATTCGTATATATATTGCGAGTTTTTTCATGCATAATATCGCTGTTTGTTAACACTCAAGAATACTTCTAGATCGCAAAACTCCCTCCTCATATAGCTTTCTCCCCCCTCGCCATACCTCTAACCCCTTCAAAAACGATAACCATCCCTCGCCGTGAACTCTTCGACGTGAAGATGCAGCTCATGGCGGAAGATAACAATCCTTCCACAAATACCAACCAAAACTTCAGCGCCGCCTTCACAGACGAGGATATTCGTACAAATACCTACGAAGGCGGTCTCAAGTCCTGGGAATGTTCATCCGATCTTGTCAAACAACTTGCTACAGACTCAGAAATTTGGATAAACTCAGATCATCGAATCCTAGAACTTGGCTGTGGAACCGCGCTCCCAAGTTGTTATATTCTACAAACCCTATTGTCGAAACCTAGCGATCACAGGGTACATCTGACACTCGCAGATTATAACATCGACGTCCTCCGTCTTGTCACTTTACCAAACTTATTTCTGGCATACCTTCACGCGACCGATAATCTTCCTTCTACGGATCCTTCTGTCACAGAAGGGTCGGAAGAAACACCAGAGATAGAGTTAACGCCAACCGTTATATCATCCTTCCTCTCGACTCTACAATCCCACAATATCACAATATCGTTCCTTTCGGGATCATGGAGCCCAACTATGATCTCACTAATCCACGGAGGACTAGAATACCCTTCTACAACCTCAGAAACAATGTATTCGCTATTACTAGCCAGCGAGACAATCTATTCCCCATCATCTATCCCAGATTTCGTCGACATGATTGAATACGCACTGTCCAACAGCGGGAAGGGATATATCGCAGCAAAGGACGTATATTTCGGAGTCGGTGGAAGTGTTAAAGATTTCGTTGATATGATAGAAGCGAAAACGTGGAAATGGGAGATTATAAGAGAGGAGAAAAGGGGCGTAGGGGTCGGCAGGGTTGTTGGAGTGGTTTCTAAAAGTTGAGTGATATGAGTGGTCAAGGATGTAGATACTGATATCGATTAGATCCCTCTCTAGATACACAGATACTAAACTACCCCTTTCGTTGACAGCGATGATGACGCGCGCCAGTACGCTATGGTATTTTTTTCGATTAGAACCTTGTAGTAGCTTATCAAGCTTTTTGCAAGGTAGTTGTAATGATATGTACGTTTATCGTAGTTTTCAGCCCTACATAACACCTATCGAGCCTGTCATCCGGTTATCGAAAATTTCAGCCCTGTCGCAACGTTCCGAACAACGAGGTTCTTGTCGACGACGCATCTTAATTCGAATTCAGCCTCGCGGGCTGAAGACACAAAAGCTGTATGCATTGTTTGTCGGGGAAGTAACCCTAATATTTAGCGTATGTTTATATTTAAACATTTTAAGTCAGAGATGTATCTTTGAGGTACCATCTACATTTACATCTACAAAAATGTGATTCTAAACCGTCTACGATATTCCGAATGAGAAGAGTGTGCTTATGTTTGTACCATCGTTTTCCATTGCCGTTCACTCAAAAAAAAAAATAGACTACTACTATCCCCCTTCGTCTCACCTCCAGAATCACCCCCCATAAGAAAAAGTTCCAAGAATAAGAAAAACCGGATATCTACAGAAATCTTTTGTGTGCTTGAAAATACCAAGGAGATATATATAAAAAAGAAAATTAGGTGAAAAGAATAAACCAACATTACAAGGAATATGGGCTCTCGAGACACCGTTTTAAAACGCTCATTAATTGACAGTGTGCTCGTTCATCATTACTAAATAATAGCTAGGCTAGAGATAATGCAGTACGCTATATCTAGTGAATGAAGATGGCAGCAGCGAGAACGGCCATGATGACAGCCAATGGGCTGGAGAGAGTGCTTGTTCCAGCGCTTGGTGGAGCGCCCAAGGATGTTGGTTCACCGGTAGATTCCGAGGTGGAAGTTCGTCGGGTGGAGGTAGAAGTACGCATGGTGGTCGACGATTCGTTGTCGTCTTCGCTGGCGGTGGAAGGCCTGGACGATGTAGAGGCAGCGCCACTGGTGGTTGCAGGGGCAGCAGTAGTAGCGGAAGAGGTGACAGGGTCGGCGGTAACGTTAGATAGAACGGTGAATCGGTCAGAGTAGTTGTAGTGGTCTGGGTCGTTATCGTATGAGATCCTGATGCTATATGTGCCGCTTCTTGGGATGTTCGCTGGGACTTCCCAGGTGTATTTGCCATTATTAGGGGCACCTGTGACAACGGTTCGGACTTGCTTAAGGTCGCTGGCGGCGCCATCCATGACAGCTATGGTGACTTGGTCCCCACGAAGGTTTTGCCATTCAATCTCGATTGTGTCTCCGGCATTGAACACGGCGCCAACAGCAGGGTTGGTGATAAAGTTTGGCTTGTTTGTGTTTGTAGTCTGGGCGGTGGCAACAGCAGCAAACACCGCGAGGGTGAGAGAAACGGCAGTCTTGAGGAAGTGCATTTTGAGGTTTGATGGTATTTAGGTATTAACGATTAAAAGGTTAAGGTAGATGGGAATCTGTAAGTTTCAAAGGCTGTGCGCGGAAACGAGGGTATTAAATAGTCCAAAAGGGGAACCTTTATTTAGAGTTGAACGAGTGTCGGGCGAAGCGCAGATGCGTTCGTGAAGGAGCGTATATGTAGACGACGGAGGTACTTCGTAGTGGTGTGAAGGAAAAGGAGTGTGAAAAGTCATGCACACTGTGCGAGGATATCCACGACTCTTAAACCCAATCAACCAAAAATAGGGGCGACGGCAAACCTTTTGCCCGACCCTACTAAGCAAAACGACAGCAAAAGTCTAAAAATTTGCTCCCTCCCATGATAAGCACAAAGTCTCCTAGTGATGCCGGTGGCCGGACATGCCTTATTGGACCTTCATTTCATTTCAGCCCATGTTGTAATTTCCGTGCAACTGCCATTGGGTTGGATGCTGGTCGTGCGCTATCACTGAAACATAGCGCATGCATCCACCCATCACGGTCCGGGGTAGGGCGCCTCGCGCTCTTATTGGCCAGCACAGCCTGTCTCCTGCTGTCAAGATCGCGTAAACAAAAAAGAGCCAAGATGCTCTTGTAGGCACCGTCGACGGAAGCGCAATTATCGAGGTGCAGTTCTGACAAATTCGCGTGCATGTTGGTTACTAAGTAGTCAGTTGGTATCAAGGCTGAGCATATTCAATACGATCGATCCCATGGATTCCAACATCAACGTCGACGACCATATAACAGCAATAATACCTCGTGATAGGTGTTGCATTCCAACCAGCATAAATAACGGCTTTGCATTCTCCACCCAATGTCCGTCCTTCCAAGGAACTATCAAGAAAAAGTGACTTGGCGGTTAATTGAGCAGACATTGTAACATTGAACTGGCGCATCTGGAGATGAAATGGCGTTGATCCATATTTGTTCACGAGTGGCGCCGTTGGATCACGCTCGTCATTAAAAGGGATCACAGGAAGCGAAAAGCAACTGGGATGTTGTAAAGGAAGCCTTCCCGATAGAGAGGGCCTTCATTTCCCTCTCTCGCCAAAAGATCCTCGACAATAATTCGCCTCTGAGTCTGTTCTTCATGACGTCAAAAAGGCTCTCGATGTGATCTTTGAGAGGTTCCGTGAAACGAAAAAACCGATTGCATCAACTCGATCGCTTGAGGGTGTTTCTTGTCCCGATAAGCTTCTCCGATGGTTTCATGTTTGGCGGGAAAGTTCCCGGAGTTAACATTTAATCCTTGGGATCACGTTCGCGTAGTAGCACCAATCGAACCACCTACAGAACACTCGTTCCGTAATGTTTATCCTAGAGACAGAAAATGTTTTAGTAAACTCTCCTGCAAGGGCCATGATGTTTTTTTATGGATCATAATGCATTGCCTACCTCCGATTAGATAGACGTTGTTATGTATATTCACACCGATGTGAGAATGCAAGAGTGTGAGAGAGAGTGTGTGATATCGTGATCGTAGTCTTGTTGGCGCGCCATTCCGATCTATGATGGTTACACAACACATCAACACATCAACACAACCACAACGACACCCTGCCACGATGGTTGTGGTAGGTGGGGAAGTGCGTGGGAAGAGATCGTTATGTGACTTCCCGCCTTCTTCAACAATCTAATGCGAAGACCCTATTCTAGAAAGACACTCGCCGACCTTCTCCCTTTTGAACTCTGTGTTCAAGATATATACTATGTATGCACCTTCAATTAGCTCAACCCCATTAAAGCGGGTGATTATTGCTTAGCATTGCCAACAGCCCGCCTTGCATTGACAAGAAGTCATACAGCAATCAAACGGCGGTCAACAGCTTGACAGACCACTTCGTTGTAGTACAAGAATGCCTGGGGGATTGTTCGCCTGGCCTGCTCGACCATGGCACTTGTTCATGCAGCCCACAATCTCCAGCTTTTTTTTTCCCGTTCGGCATCTCGATATTTCAACTGCATGGCATGGCATGTGGGGTTTGCTCATCCCACTTCCAGTGGCCGGTTCTCCGTTACCGAATGAGAAGTTGGGTCCCTTGTTGAATTATCCCATTTTCACATGCTAGAATTCATCTTGCAACCTCTTCGAGTCCTTATCGATAAAGCAAAACAGAAGGGATTTCCTTTTTTTTCTTCTTCTTCTTTCTCCGCTGAGAAAAAAAGGTTCCGTACCCGCTGAAGGGCGCCGCTTTATTCTTCAATTGATCAATAGGCGTCATTACGTTCGTCATAATGGGTTTTGGTCAGCCTTGGTGTTTCGATATATGCCGCATACTTCGATTGTCCGGCCGTCATCATAGTGACTACAAATGACCTAGAAACTTCGTATAATCCTATAAACCCTCCTACCAAAAACCTAGATTCAATACGGAGCACATCTCAGCACTAACCTCTTTTCTCGGAATCCAAGGGCCAAGGATAGGGAAAACTCGGGTTCAAGAGTTCGACATCCCACGCAACCATTAACATTTTTTTTTTAGAATCAAAAGATTTCAGGTTTTAGTTTTCGTGAATAGGAAGCTAAATTAGTCGGTCCATCACCGAGTCTTTCGCAGGGCTGGGACGGGCTGGCGATCCTGTCTTTCTAGACAGCCTTGACAGACAAGGGAGACCCACAGGATTTATGTATGGAATGGTTGCACAACATCCCGATGCCCCGGTGCTAGCCCTGGAGGACCCCTTGTATACAGCCCCGAAGACACCTGTATGCGCCTAGACGGGTGAGGTTAATTGGCCAATTGTGATTGATTCCCACATGCTTGGATTGGTGGGTCTAATATGTAAGGCCGAGAAGGGTGCCGCCAGTCATTGATGGTCATTGCATTGGCACGGTTGCAGAATTTTCGAAACGTACCAGTCGGGTTGCTAAATATTTATAATAAGAAACGCTACTGATTGAGAGTCAGTATGATATGTAATGACATATAATGATACAAAAGTATTCTGTGTCAAGATTTTACTCGTCGTTGTTAAACATATTCGAAGCTTCGACCCGCACAATTGCTCAAATAGCTAGTTTTAAGCCTAAGCCTCCTTCGTAACTCACCGTTGACATGATAGAAATATTTCAGTTTCAGGGTGGCAAGATCGGAATCTGAAAAATCCAGGTTGAAACCCCACCTTCAGGATGACGGGAACCTACAGTCTTTTTTGGCTCAACCCGAGGAGTTTACCATTGATGTTTCTATAGCCGGTATCCGCGCCTTAGACTCAAGGATATGCCTTCGTAGCACGTAAAAGCGCGAGTGAGATGTGGCGAATTCTCGAGGGATGTTGCTGAGTATTGTTTTGGATTGGATGAGTACTTGGAATATGTACATTGGGGAAAGCCGACTGTTTCTCCGTGCAGGAGATGCTAACATGCATAGTCCGAAAAATAAACCCTATCTACACAGTAGAGCGTAGTATCCTGACATCCTACGCATCGAACAAATGCAGACAGCGTCGATAGGCAAATACTACGTGTCCATAATACCAGCAAGGATTAAGTCATGACTAATACCTACTGAACTTCACCTAGGTTATCTTTCTTGTAGTCTATGTTAATATTTATACTCGTGAGCTCAAAGGTCTAGACCCAAGAGGTTTTACGTCGGGCCCACCTCGTTTTGCAAGAGAGAGCTAGAATAAATGCAAAGTCATCATGAGTACGTACCGTCTTGCGAACTTTATTGACGTGTCAAGTCTTAGACTGGCTGGTATCCCCAATTCGGTATAAGTATATTATAGTCTACCTAGTTGTGAAACATATAAGCTTACCCAAGGATGCCGTACAACTCCCCTCTGCCCTCCAGGCATCAAAACCCTACTCCGTCCCAAGTGCGTCCCAGGAAATCCTACCCATATAGAGTAAAAAAAAGTCATATGATATGTGCAGTCGCAATATAGATACTACTTCTAGATCTATAGACTCGAATTCGACACAGCTGACTGCATCTCGTGCTACGTTCCACAAGATCACATCCTCTTAAGGCTGCAGCTGCAAAAAAGGTTTGAACTTCGTCTTGACTTTTTTGGGATATATGTTACATAATGCCGTTTCTGGAGATATTGTGCCTGTTAATAAAGAGACATTTTCGAAGTGACGAACGGTTATTCCTAATATCAATTTAAAATATTTCGACGTTTCAGCCACATAATACGACATGGCCGTCCATGCGGATGGTTGCACAAGCAGAACCACGGTTACCATCGTGTGATATAATAATGTATAGGTGACCTATTCACCGTCCATGCGCATGTATCAGCTGGAGAAGGACCTTTGCGCTATACCACTAGTAATCAAGCTCGGAATGAAGCTTGAGGTTTTGCCCTAATACGTACCCCAGGCCCTCGTGTCACGGTGCGGCTTCCTGTTGGCTGGAAATCGTGTTTCTAGGCCCAACAGGACTAGTGTCCCCCTATCATATTGCTTTGATAATCCAACTTTGATTCTTGTGGAATCCGTGGAGAGGTACATCGTGAGATGTACTCTCGAAAATCAGGTTACTTTGTGAGATATCAGGCCGTGCATCGGGCCGTAGCGAAAGGTTTTGACTCAGGTCACTAATGAAATGTAACAGGCACTGGCCGTTTCAACGTTTTGAGGCGTCGAAGGGGGATTCAAAGCGGTGAGAGCTAGCTAGTTAGCCGGCCGTGTATCGTGTCAAATTTTTGAGGCGTCAAATGGACGAGACAATGTGGAACGGAAGGCTTTGATGTTGAACTGGTTTGACAGGTATGGACTATCGCACCGCTTCCCCGCATTCACGATCCCTTGCATAGCCGGTGCAAGGAATCGATAAAATGTGACATCGGATATATTCTCCTCCATCTCGAAAATTCGACAAAAAACAAACACGGGAACTCCACGGCGCTTGCCGTCGTCGTCGTCCGGAACTCTGCACTGATAATGCGTTGCGTGGTATTTTCCGCATGTCGCTCTGAGTGTTTCCATCCATGAGCCGCTGTACTGGCCTGTTACACCCATCGGGGATCTCCAGTAATCATTTCCAGGTTCAGATCCACCTCGCAGCCTGGGACCTCTCACAAAAACGTCTGTGCATGGCATCACATCGTTTTACGTAACGCCACTGTCAAAGGTTCCTGGAGAAGCCACCCGGCCTGGCCTGGGGAAGATTTGCGGCGTCGTTGTCAACGTTGTAACTCGGACTCCCAGGCTTCGGATCGAACGGGGTGCATACGTCTGCCATGGCCTATGCCGTCCTGTTCGGGTTTTGACGCTAAACAAAGGGATTCCTGATATCCAATCGCCTGAGTCACAATCGCTGATACGCACTGTTGATAAGGCGAATTCTCGAAAAGGCGGATCCCAAACCCCATTTCGAGGCTAATGCAGCTCCAGAAACTGTCTAACTGGGGACGGGAACACTCGGAAACACTATCGGAGTGAACTGATTGATAGAGAACCAGAAACGAGTCGACCAAAATATATATTCTATAGGGGGGTCTTGGGGAGCTCTTGGATATTTAAGTGAAGACACCACCAGAATCTCCCCAATATCCCGTCCTGCATAAGACGGGCTGGATTCATTCACATCTCCTACCGCTTACATACATATGAACCGTTATTTATATTTCATGATCTGGATCTTCAGTGGCCTCTCAAATGCAAGGAAGCAACCATCTTCGTAACAACCCATGGCCAACCCTCCATCACTAAGACACTCGCTAAAGCAGCCGTGCATGGTGCGACCAGCTGTTATGCAAGTATGGGTTATTTATGAGGTGATGATTTGCAATCTATATGTCTGTGCTTAATATATTAATATATATACTTGTCCTTGGGTGTAGATAGATCGCGGTTTGGAAGGAGTTCCCGAAGCGCTGTGACAGGAAATTTCGAAACCGCATTCGCATTCGTATTGACAGCGAACATTGACAGATTAGATATCAGATTGTGAAATTAAAAAATTAAAAAAATAAAAACAATCGTGAAATCACAGACAATTGATTGCGAACTGCATAGAACAGTTGTCGCATGCGAACACGAACAGGCAGTTGTACCAGATACGTGTTTGTTCAGTACCTCTGTTGGCAATCTCGCAATATCACGATATTAGCAATCGACATCTGTATGGTTCATGGCGCCATGTTACTATCAAGGGAAGGAGTTTAAAAGATCTAGACTACCGTTGACGGAGCTCCAACGGGAAAGGTCTCGGTTGACGGGAATTTCAAAACAATGGCGAAGGGAGCGGGCGGCAGAGCGGGTTTTAACTCGCAACATATTGCTTCAGTGACTGTTCTTCAAAATAGTTAACAGTTGATTGGATTGTCTAAGATATCTTTAGAATGGTTTTAGTAGAAGTCGAAATTTGGTCACTGTAAATGCTTGGCACGAGAATCCATATGTTTTCGTCTCGAATCTCACTTTAAACTTCGAAAATTACCGTGGCCGTCTGCACAGGCTGCCGTATTCTGTAACCGAAGAGGGCTTGACTATGAACAGGATATTGAGACATCGACAAGTGCCGTAGGTTAGGTAATTTAGGTAAGTAGATAGGGTGTGTAAGCAAAAGAAAAAGTCTTGATATCAATATCTGTACGAATGATAAACGACATCTGCGGCATGCCTGCACCACGCATGCATGCAGTTTCCAAAAAGCATACCCCATGCAAGCCACACATGGAGTTGGATCAGACTTAGCCTGGGACCGTTTCGTCTATCAATCGAAGGATTGTTGAGACTGAAAATTATTCTTTTTTTTCTGAAAAAAAAAGGAAAGGGAGTAGGAAAAGAACACACTGCAATGGATGAATGGAAGGAGGATGGCGGGAGGTTGTATTGGTGGCCCCCACGGAACTTGGACGTCGGTTCCCTTTTCGTTGCGTATTTGCGATTTTGGGATGTTATTACCAGTGGAACTCACCTCCTGCAAACGTATGTTTCTTCCATATCTTGATGCCTGCTGCAGAAGGTTGTGTGATAGGAATGCGTAGGGTTATAAAAGGTATACCTTATAATAAGGTATTAGTACCAGTATACCTATGGAGCCTATCTGAAACCGTAGTACTATATTTTGCTCGTTCATGATGATCATGATCAAGTTCCCTTTAAGCGTTCCCTTCGAACTCGGGTAATCTTGGTGATCGTCTCGGGAACCTTTTATGGGAAGAAGTATAACATCTAACAAACTTTCGTCGAAGATTGGATACGGCGCCAATCATCATGAAGTATAAACGGTGGCTGCATATTGCATGCTGCATCGACGCCATGAATTGTGGAGTACGGCGAGATCTCGGGCTATCATTGGGCTACTAATTTGGATATATTCTATCACACACAATGGAAAAAAGAATGTTTATTCTGGAGTAAGACCGGGGCTATCGTCATTAAGAATCGATTTCGAAGGTTTCTTTGCGCATAAGAATGGTTCTTTTTTTGGTTCCCATCCATATGAGGCATTCTATGAACTCGCTACAATGGACAGAGCTCTAACCTTGGGTTTGCAAGCGGCTTTCATCGGGTTCCAACATTGGCTGGGCGGTCGCTTTTGATAACATTGGAATCGAAGGAAAAATTTTCGATTGAATGCGGCTACTATATATAACCCGACGCTTACGCCGACGACTACATATCTGGTAACTTCTGGAAGGGGATATTCCAGAGGACAACACCAGCCACTATCACCGGTCAGTATCTTAAACATGAAAATGAATCCTTGGAGAGCAAGGAAGCGGAAGCTAGACAGCAGGCATATGCACGTCGTAGGCAGTCCATCCTTGTGGCTGCATCCGGTACGGTTACTGGGATTTCGTATCTTATTCTTGTGCTGGGCCTTGGTTGCCTCACGGACGTATTCGAAACCAATGTGTGCAGAGATTCAAGACATAATTCCACATTTTGGAAGAAAATTTTCAAACCGAACAGAGAAAAAATTTTCTTAACGGTTTTGAGGGCATTACCTAAAAAGATTTGAACACGGGTTTTGAAGTAAGGGTTAAAACAGAAACAAAAAAACCTCCCATTTAATAGTGCTCTGGTTGCCGAAAGGGATATCACGAGGGGAATGTGAGATTTCGAGATATTTCGTGGGGAACGGAATGCAACGTTCAAATGCAGACGCAGACCGAGTCCCTTCATTGACGTCGGCTTTGATTAGTCGCATATCAATGGATGAAATGAGATATATAATTGCTGCACCACGATTCGCTTTGCCTTCTCGAATGATCCCGACTTTCCGCTCATTTGACAGACTTTATTCTGTGGGGAAGCGCCCAAGCACAAGATTAATGCTCATACTCGTTTTTCGGAATATCAAGAGCTGGCCCTTCGGATACAATCTATCCTCGGGTAGAACTCAAACACTGTCGTCGACCGAACAATTCCGCACTATTATTTATTTTTTCTCTCGCTGAATTGCATTGTCATCGTTTGCCTTTGGTATAGTGTCTCTCGGCATATTGGGACATTTCAGCTGGGTAAGTTGTAATTTCAGTAGCCAGAGAAAACAACAGTTTTACAACAAGTTATCTCTCCAACCGTGCGCTTCGTCCGCTATCGACACTAGGAAACTCCGCTCTATCTTGTGGTTGCTTTGCCTCTAGCCCTGGACACTACTGCAAGAAACTGCACCATAGCAGCTGGAGTATCCTAGCAATATTGACAGCCAGCAGAGGCCTTTTTTTTCGTGGGCAACAATCCTCGTCTAGTGTACCAGCCAGGGCTCGAGTTTTCTCTCTTTCCTTTAGTCACCAGGTACAAGCCGACTTGTACCAACCAGAAGCGACATTTGCAGATCTCCTGTAGGTGCTTTTCACACACACTTTGTCTGCGTCCCGTTGTCTAGAGCTCCCCAGGGGTCGGACGGTCCATGCATACGTACAGTGGCATGTCGAACACCCGCACCCCCATGAGACTAAACCGTTATCTCAAAATCCCAAATTGAAAGATGATGCCCATTGAACCGAGAGCAGGGCAGACAATCACTATCCGTTTGGAGGCCCAGCCCTGCAATCGAGACTCCACCGGGTGGATTCCAACAGCGATTTTGGAAACCAGATCTAAACTTCCGCTGGCCTTGGCTGTTTGTGTTCCCATAAGAAAATGGAGAACCACATATCGGTGGATGCTCAAGTGATCTTGTTTGGCCTGCCCCCGTACGAGTGTTTTTTTTCGCTCACAGTAGTGGCATTGACCTTCAAAAGCCGTAGTAAAAAGGCTCATAGCGAAACATAATAGCGGGTCTGCTCTGCTAGTTGGACTACTTGTTAGTAGCTTTGACTTTTAGTGTCAATGGCAACATCCTCCAGTTTCTTTAGTCTGGAGACCCCGATGGAGTTCGTTCTCCAGGTCCAAAAGCAACTCTTCGAAGTTGTGACTAGAAACGGTTAAGGGACGGGCGTAAGCCTTGGGATCCCATTCGTTGAAATTTTTTTCTTTTCTTTTGGATACAAGACAGAGGCTCGGGACAAGTTACGAGGACATGGTATGGTTTCTTTTCCCTTGTCAGCGGTGAGCACAGGGCTATTTCTCTGTGTAATTGCTTCCAGGTCCACGAAACCGTCCATGCCAGCCAGAGCCAGAGCCGGAGGGGGTGGATGGGGGTATAACTGTTCCCGAGGAGCCAGTCAGTCTTCCGTCCATCCATCATTCGACGTCCTCCACACACCCCCCCAATCAGAAAAAAAAATACTTAAAAGCGAAAATATAACCAAATCAAAAAGCCCTTAAAAACCCAAACCTTCGGGGACACACCTAATTATTATTTTGCCTTGCTTGTTCCATTCATCGCACCGCTCTTCTACCACCACCAGACATATTTGCTTCGAACAAATAAAAATAAAATAATCTTCTGGACTCTCGGATCGAGGATACATCTGACTATTTTTCGAATCATAGATAGCAAATCCGACCTTTTGTTTTGAGTTTTTTTCCAACCGGGATAACTGCAAATTAATTGTCAGCACTGGAAATATCGCGAAAGAGCGCAGTCAGAGCCAGCATCTCCCAGGGGCAACCAACCTGATATACCACCACCACAACTTTCAGAAAATAATTCTTTGGGACTTCTGGATGAGTAGCTTGAGGTCTTTTGGATGAATAGGCTGTCGAATAGTTCTTGTCTTCTTGACGGTAATAGGACGAAGCATCGTACTGCCATCTGGGTAGCTGGTAGTACTATATAAGTAGTATACCTCCTTGTGCGGTGCACTGGTTGTAGAAGAGAGTGCTTGCCTGCTCGCTGCCCAACAACGTCGCCATCTCTCGGACGTCGCAACACCCAACATCTCATCAACACCGTCATCTCCGACGATATTTCCTCCTTCCTTTCTACCTCTACGATGGCTGAGGTCCAATATGCTCCAATGTCATACGACAAATTCTACGCCCCTCGTCGCTCTAACTCTGAACCAAATTTCGACCATCTATCATATCTCTCCCATAAACCTGAATCCTTTGAAGCTCGAATGGCTTCATCTTCATCTACTGCGACGGATTCGCCGCGCAATTCTCTCACCTCGATATCGACTGTCTCTTCATGTGGTTCCTACTTCGATTCGGCTAGCAACCAATCCTCGATAGACCCTTATGAGGCCGAAGACACTTTCTCCTTCCCATCGTATGATGACTTTAGTGCAAACGACTCTGACAAGCCGACATTCATCCATCTGGAGCAGTCGATAGAAGGCGATGACGAAGAAGAGGAAGGTCCACCGTCATCACCGACCACCAACAGTATCCCCAAAATTATCACAACTCCCGCCGAACTTCCTGTAGCGGCTATTGATGACATCACCCTGCGAGTCGAACCTTCTCGACATGTTGATTATCTTTCTTATGAATGGAAGGAGGAAGACATCTGGGCTTCTTGGAGGTATATGATCGGGAAGAGGAAGGTGTATGATAATGCCGCTCGTCTGGAGAATGCTTCGTGGAGAACCTGGATGAAAGCAAAGAACAAGTTAAAGACCGTATCTCCGGAAAAACTTAATTGGTAAGCCATGGTCTTGATGATCCTCGATTCATTGATAACTTTGACGGTTTACTAACGTTGATGGATGCTTAGGATGAAGGACTACGATGTCACTTGGCTCTATGGACCGCTCTCAACGGCTCCAGAACGCTCATCATTCTCAATCTCACCAACATCTCCGGAGTGCTCTAGTGCTCCTCGGAACCCTTGCCACAAGAATACCAAAAAGGCTAGCATTCTGAAGAAACGTAGCATGTCCGAGGTTCTTCTCCAACGATCTATCAGCAGTTCCAATCTGTTGAAGCAAGCCACTGCTTCGATAAGGTCACAGCAGTCGCAAAACCATCACAGATTATCACGACCTGTTATGCCAAATAGAGCAGTCTCTGACTACGCAACCTACCCCTTTGTATCACACACTGCAGCCGCAACCACGAACGAAGGGACTAGCAAGACGACATCCACCATGGAATCTGGGATACAATCGCCTTCATCCTCTAGGAAACATATTCATTTCAATGATCGAGTGGAGCAATGTATCGCAGTCGAAGCTAAGGAAGAAGACGAAGAGATGGACCAGGATATGGGATTCGACGACGAGGAAGATGACTCTGATGAGGGTGGTCTGTTCCTGAATATGTCAAATCGTCCTAAGAATGGAAGCCGCCAGAACTCGAAAGGAAGCACATCAGAACCTCAGACAATCCAAAAGCTTCCCTCCACTACTCTCAAGGCTGAAGTTGAGCCATCCGAATTAAAACAATCAACATCAAGTAACAATCTGTCTGCTTTGCTCTTCGGAGCTGGCACTGCTGGCACTGCTGGCACCGGTCTTGGATCCGGAACCGCCTTTATGTTTGATGAGGAAGATGATGATGACCCGATTGAATGGGAGCCCAAGTGGACAACTCGCAAGGACAGCATTTCTCTAAACCGCAGTCGATTCGGTGAACTGGATGACGAATATGGTGGCTTTGCTGAATGCCCACCCACTCCTCCTAGCGGCAACGAAGGAATTTTCGGAAGAGCCGTTGATGCTGTCAACACAGCCCGTGACATTGCTCACGTTTTCTGGAATGTTGGCTGGGCCAGTCGACGATAGTATCGTAGTGACGCTTCATAGCCCTTTGTTTTCATTTCCAACCCTCTCCCCTCAAAACTAACATCGCCAGACCTTATTGTGGTCTCCGGATACTACTTCGACAGTCTTGCACCCAACACATCTTGTTTTACGAGACTCTACCACTACTTTTACACTCAATTCTGGACCTGGTACACAAAAACGTCCAGGATTTACTCTTTTCCTTTCCCTTTTTCCTGCTTTATTTCCTTTTTTATTATCTGGTTTTTCCCTAGTAAATCTTTGGGATTCAATGGCGTTGAAAAGGCGGGGCGCGTGGGACGGCCATCTGGTTTCGTTTTTTGATATTTTCTTGCCCCCTTACATGATATGCAGGTCTCCTCTTGAACCTTTTCCCTTCGTGCTTTCGTCTTCATACGCAAGGTGCTGGAGCCCAGGAACAAAATTCTTGATTATTGTATGTGTTCGTGGGTATGAGAGAAGTCTTGTTTTTCTTTTCCTTTCTTCTTTTTCTATTGATCTCGTCTTTATTCTCCGATGCTTCTTACCATTCTCAAAAGTGTATTACTATCCCCTCCGGCTGGATTTTTTGTGGCTTCCTGACGCTCCAAGGGAGTGAGGGTTACGACGAGTCCACTGGTATTTGTTTCTCTTTGATTCCGCTTTATTACTACTTATTAATTCCTTTGTATCCTATTAATGCTCTTTTCACTTCTTTACTTTCGTTGTTCTTGTACAACCCTTCCTGGCAATAAAGCAAAGCGGGCCTGTATACTTCTCTTTTTCGACTCCCTGCTTTTTGGTAACCTTTGATACAACACTTTCGATTTTTATGGGCGTTCTCTGTTGTATGATCTTCCTTACCAATTCCTTCCCCACTTCTCTTCCTACTACTTTTCTTTCTTTCTTACTTTCTTTCTTATTGCCCACATAGATGGTCATCTGGAGGGACGGGGCCTACTATATTATTCTTTGGCCCCCCACCCAACCTTTCTCTGCTTTTTCGGTACACAAAAAAAAACTTTAGATGCGGGCCGGTTGTTTACTTGCTATTTTTTTTCCCTACAAAACAAAATCCTGTTAACAAAAGAGCCCGAAATGGTGTATAATGTATACTAAAAAGCGAAGAGAAAGTGAAATATGAAATGGATGTGTCCTTACTATAGACACTGATATTACTTCTTTTTTACTCTATAACGAAGCACATATATATGCATACCTACATAGGTACCTAAGGAAGTACTGGGTACCTAGCGTCTACGTAAACCTAAGAGATCACTTTCTTTTCAAACCCCTCTGCTATACTCTGCACCAGCCCGTCCGCCAACATTCTTGGATGACATGAAAATCTGGGGTAAAAATTTCGTCGAACCTGCCCCGTCTGGTTAAAATTGAAAATCTGGGGTAAAGGTTAATAGGAGCGAACAGAACGCATGCCCATGGCCTGACCCCGAATGGACATTGACAAGGTTAACCGTCCCTTTCCCCAGACTTTTTTTTTTTTTTTCCCTCTTCCTCGTTTGGTCTCCATATTGGGCCGACAATCACGAAATCCAACGGTGGACTAGGAAGTAAGCTTGTTAATTTGAGGGGGGGAAGGGTTCTCCGCATTTTTCTCTTTCACTCTAAATTATAATTGACAGGACAGCCTGGCCGTATTGAATTTGCGAAATTTCAACGCCTCTCTCTCTCTCTCTCGTGTTTCGCACGCAGCTTATGTTCCTGTGATACGGATCTAAAGAAACCCGAACATATTTTTTTGGTTCCTGAAATCGGAGAGCGGAAATCGAACGTGACCCACTTTAGTTCCAAAACAAAAAAATAAAATAAAAACGCCGAATAGGCCGATGAAAGGGTTCTATTGGATACCCTCGGAAGACATCTACCACCGAATCATTACTGCTTACAGGATGTTCTTCAGCTTACGTATGTTTGCATGTTTGCATGTCCGGAGTGTCTATAGAACATGTTTTGACTTCCGCGGTATAGCGGCCATTTTCGGAACAGTTTCTCAATCAATATCCTCGGATTCCTCGGTGATGCATCACGTCACAAGGGGATGCCGATACAGGGAAAAACACATAAATCCTCTTAAAGAGAACCCTTTTTTATTTAAGATTATATTTTTAATAGGTCCTCGTGATCACTTTTTCTTCTTTCTTGGTGATGTGTTCAATGACCCCAAAAAAATGAAAAACATTGGTGGTTCTGGTTAATAAGTAAAATCAAAAGAAAGAAAAGGAAAAGAAGAGCCAAAAAAAAAACATCCCCAACAAAGTTATAAAAAATTTTGTTGAGTGCGGGGGGCGGAACTCTTTTTCTTTTTGGTGGTTGAAGGATGGAGTTTACGTTTTGTGATGTTTTAACGCCTGTTTAGCCAGCAGATGATATGGGGCTATGATGCAGTTGACTTGAGCTCGTTTCCCTTACCCAGTACAGAGTAGACCCAGCTGGATACTTCACCTGTGGTGGGCCAATTATAATTAGTAACTACATATGTAGCGTACGAAGGGGTCCATGGATATCCCCAAGCTATTCATGTCGGTCGAGGATCCGAAGCTGCTTAAGCTCTATGTAGCTATCGAGCGGAGTTTTAACTTGGCATTTTTCTTGTTATAGATCGTTTCTGTTCGTTCGTTCGTTCGTTCGTTGAACAAGTAGAACCGATCATTCACCAAAGGCGGGGGAGATCTAGGGCCTGCTTGATTCTGTTAGGAAATTAGGAAACGCCCTCGGGGATACGTCGGTTCTGTACCACCTTACTAGAAAGTGAGTGTTATCGATTGGAAGATGATGATGTAATTTGTGATCTGGGATCTCTTGGAAGTAGTTGGAAGAGGTATCGAATAGGAAGTTATTGCATTGACGTTGGTAATGGCGCGAAAAATTAAAAATTAAAAAAAAAAAAAAAAAAAAAGGAATTAAACGAAAAAAACCACTGGGGTCGAGACAATTTACAAGTGGAATTGATACGCAGTTAGATGACCAATCCACGAAGATCTGTGATTTGTTATTTTTATTTTATTTTATTTTAATCTGGGGGAATGACCTTGGAGAGCTTCTGTAGCTAAAGGAAGCTAGCTATTTCCATACTTAGATATGTTCGGGATGCTGATGCACCGGACCGTATAATACTGACTGTCGACATTGCATTGCAGATTGCACAATCGCCCTACAAAAAGCGGTGACAGGCGCTAACCTTAGAAGGGGATGTCCAAACCTGGGGTACCCGGCCGGGGAAGTATTGGTCCGCGGGTCTGGGGAAACCCCGGGATTTGCATGGGATTCGGGTAGACGCACAGGGGGCGATAATTGGATCCCGAGGTCTACGGGCATGCATATGATTGGCTCCTCTTTGGTTCCGAGGCTCGAGGTGAGACATCGATTATATATCGATAGGATGGAAATGGGGGAAATTTCTTTTATCATCTGAATTCCATTACTCAAAAGCTGGGTTCCTCGTTTTATCTAAACTTTTGGCACGAGAAGCACTGACCAGCCTAAGTTATCCGGCTTGTAAGCTTGGTGTAGACGAGAATCTCTCCACGATATCCTGACCCCGCAAATCTTTGGTCTGTGGTTCTAGACCGAGGTATTGATAGTGGTGTGCTTTTGGCTTGAGGCAGCCATTAATTATAATGCAACACAGGAAATGTTGCAATTTGATGCTGTGGGACGATTGATCGAGAATATTCGAGTCGATTTCGGCATTCATTGCACTTGTTCTGTATCAACGGCGGGGCGTTTTGTGGCAAATCTTTACAAATTGACTATGGCAACTTTTATGGGTAGGGTACACCGACGGTTCTTAAGTCTCGAGGTACTGATATCATAGAATGTCATGATGGTAGTCTATTATAGGTATCACACCGGAAACAACTGATTCGTGGTTCCATGGATTTAAAAACTTCCCGGCCGGTTCCGAATCGTGGTTGCCATTCATCGATCTTGCATAGATCGGAGCGCGGGTATGTGGTATTTGTATAGGAGCGATCGATCACGATCAGTTAAGTTCTGGATTTATACTCTATAGCTAGGAAATTCGTTCGCGAAACCACGGCCGGTACTGATATGCATCATTATAAGCCAACCAAACCCAGGGAAGAGTTAACTCTAACCGTATAGTTTCTTCCTATATAGAGTAACAGGTTGCTTGCTTATCTAGTCGGTTTTGCCACAGGTATATGTTGCGGCTGTTTTAATGTCATATACACGTACTACCCAGTATGTACTGTGGGCGAAATGAGAGCCTATATTTCTACTTTCTTCTTCGTGATTAAGTTTGAGTAGCGACTGTCTAGATTCCAAAAGCAAATTACATAAATATCTAATTATGTACATTCTGCGCTGCCATTATAAGTCGGCTAAAGATGCATGTCCGTGATAATCACGGGGGAAAAGGTACAGGTATACATTTAAGGTCGACGGGTTATTCATGATTAAGGGAAAGGAGAGAGCTTAGTAACTTGTCTTTGTCAATGGCGCATTGTTTGGACATGGAGCCTTTAATTAATCCATGTGCAAACTACATCAATTGATTTGGAAGTGCAATGTTAGACTTGAATATCGAACGTGGACTCTGTAGGCGTTAGACCTGAATTTAGCTTAGGCTTCAACAGTTTAGCGCTATAAGACACCGCTCTATATTAAATTGTGACCTGGCAAGTATAAGAGCGGCCAATTCTGCACTAATATAACCAGAAAATCAAACCGTATACGAGCCAATTAATAGAACTGTTGAATTTTGTACGATTGCTTACGGTTTAAATGTCATATAAAAGCGAGCCCAAGTCTGATATAAGGCATTTATAATTACTTAATGGTGAAGATTAATCGATATTCCGAAGTCGGGAACAAATTTCGATAGCGGGCAATTAGAGTATAACATAGCTTCATATTCGATATTTCATCTTTCCTATTTTCATCTGTTCATCATACGTGCCAACTTGTAGAATATATATTTAGCAAAGCCAAGAGGTTGTATTAGCATACCCAAAACGTCTAATACTTATGTTCTTTAGAGAAGTATCAGGAGCATATGGTTGCCAAGTGACCATACCGCTGTTGAGCGGTATATAGAAGGGCTTGAAGCAGAACAATGATAGAGCGTTTGAATATATGGCGGAGGCAAGGAGGTACTAGAAGAATTATGAGAAGGATGGGGGGTGGGGTATGTTCTAGTAAGGATTGTGGGGAGAGGCCATGAGGAGATAGTTGGGGGGGTCGAGTGGATTTGTAATTTGGGTTATGTATGAGGGTACTGGTGAAGACATGTTTTGAGCTAGAAGCTCGAGGGATGAACAAATGAACAGGAATGGCTACCGTAGACGGGTAAGGTGGGAATAAAGGTGTTTTAATATGGAAACATGTTGTTGGAGTTCAATGATATCAGTCTCGGCACTAAACAACTTGTGCTCTGGAATGATATGTCACGGCATGTTGTCTTGCTGAGAGCTAACAAATACCTGTTAGTCTTGAGGGCAGAGGTCGCGTCGCTCATTCACGTCAACTTCATCATCGATGCACCCTACTTTATCTGAACGAATCAAAATAATACCACCACGACCGCTTCCGAGTTCCTCACTACTTGTTCTGTCTATTAGATCCATCAAAATGCCAGACCAGCTACTTAAACATTCCTTAGATATCGCAACAGAGTCTACTGGGGGCAGCTATAAGGAGCTAGTCCTGGCTTTGGAATCCAGCGTCATCAATCTCGATGACTCGAATTATGATGAATGGAGTGTCTCCATGAAGAATATCTTCAAAATTAAAGGATGGGATCAACTCATAGAGACCCCATGGCATGACGGTGTAGAAGGAAAGACAACCATCTGGCTCGCCTCCAAATTCCCAGCTCTTGTTCTATACAATCTAGAGACCGGAGAGCCAGAGCCTTTACACCCATGCACGGCGGAAAAAACCTACGAAGCCGTTTCACGACGCGAATGTGTCATTTACATCATCAAACACATCTGGCCTCCTTTCCAATATTTTTGCGACTACAAGCAGAATGATCCTTACATTCTGTGGAAAGAGATTGAAGAATTCTGGAACTTGGAGGATTTTGGGAATCGAGTCTCTGCGCGCTGGTGTAGGGAGATCTTGGAAATGATGTCTTTGGGGATGGGTCAATCGATTGCCGACTATTTGGAGGAAGCTAAGGGGGTATACGATGATCTCCACAGGTTTGGAGGGTCTATGTCTGGACAGGAGTTTATCGATTGTTTTACAAAGAGTCTTTGGTGGGATGAGTATCGAGTCGTGAAGGAAGGGTGGAATACGGACCTACTAAGAATGCAAGGTTTTAAGCCGTCTGGTATTGATAAGCCCCTGGAAGAGCGACTGGGCGAACTGAAGAAGCAACTAGAAGTACAAGAAAAGATTCTGGCTCTAGGGAAGGCTGAGAGGGATAGGCTTTGGCTCTTCGGATGGGATGGAGAAAGAGAAAGACAAAGGAAGAAGAGAGATGCGGAGGAAGCGGCTGAAAAGGAAAACAAAGATCCTGGGGAGAAGAACATAAATGGGATACAGGGTGAAGGCGACCCGAAGACCCCCGAGGACTCATCTTCAGATAGCTCCCTCCAGGGTGATTCCCCAAGTATCTCCATTTACTTTAGTAGCCCATGAATTACTCAGAGGTACAGAAGCTCAAACCAGTCAAAGCCTAGTATTTCTTGTCTCATTACCAGACTCCTCAACTCTGAGTATTTCTAGGTTATACTAGTATTATTAGCTACAGGATTACTAGCATACGAATAGAAACGGAATTTAAATTCTACGTCACATGTTGTAGTCATGATGTGTTGAATGTGGTATTTCCTAATCAGGACACCAACAGCTCATTGGCCAATGCGGCCAGCTCCTTTCCCCTGGAACCGGGCCTCTTTAGCTCCCACTCCACTCGCCAGTCGCCCTGAAGCATCTCCCTATACGCCATCTTTAATTCTTCCCAGCGGGAAACCCGTATCAACCATGGATAGCGTCAACGAAATCATCGAGCGCCTCGGTAACTCCGAAGATGCGGTGCGCAAAATGGCCGCCTTCAAGCTGCAAAGCAACATTGCAGACCCATCGTTCGCAGAAATGTTTATCCTGCAGGGAGGGATCATTGAACTGCGCGAGTTGGCGATTAACGCCAACGGGAACACGCTGGCGTATTCACTTACCAGTTTCTCAAGGTTGTTGGAGGTAGATAAGGGGTGGGAGTATGTTACACCAGAGTTGATTTCGAGGGTGCGTATTATAGCTATCGATCGCGGAGACGGAACTGATAAAGGCACGTGCTAATTTTCTATCGGAGTTATAGATGGTAGATTTGATTACTGGTCATCCACTTATCAACATTCTTCGAGGCGCCATGGCCGTCCTTGGCGCGATTGTCGCCCACCCCCAAATATCCGAAGGTCGAGGGTCGATGATGACGGGTCTGTTTGGATTCCAGGCACTAAAGCCTGCGATAGCAGAGCATCCGGAATTTTTAGAGATGTTGGTGGAGAGGGTGTCGAGTGCGGACCATGCGCTGTGCGCAAATGCACTGCAATTGATCAATGCTCTGATGAGGGACAGCATCGCATCGGATAACGAATGGCAGAAGTTTATCAAGAAGTTACAGGACCTAGGGGTTATCCGGACCGTTTATGTGAGTATACACCTAATTAATTGTATTTGGAGCTGTGCTAATGAGATGGGAAATTTAGTACCTCATGCAAGGCTCGTCGTTACAGGATCTGGCGCATCCATTACTCGAGTTCCAAGCACTGATGAAGATGCTGATACGAAAATGGCGGGCTGTTAAGCTGAATTTGGAGCGGAAGGACCATAGAACTGCCCTGAAGACCATCCATATCGCTAGCGCATCGAGTATACGAAGCAATCCAGAGAAGTGGAGGAGATTAGGTTTCGAGACCGAATCTCCTGCTTGGGAGTTTGAGCAGGCTGGGTTCTTAGGGATGATGGACATGACTGAGTTCGTGAAGGATCATGAAGATGAATTCCAAAAGGTATAACTAAATCCTTTGAGACCTTTACCTTGTTAGCGTACTGACAGGTCAAAACCAGATCATCCATGAGCAAGAGGCGAAGTCAAAGGAGGAGCGATTCCCATTCGCTAGAGCAAGTCTTTATGTTACATCTTTACTCTGCGAGCAGTTCGCTGTCGACAACTCGGAAGCGGATGATGCGAAAACAATCATGATTCTGGAGTCTCGGGCGAGTTTCGAGAAAGCATTCAAACCTCTGCTGCTACAATGGTCTCGACTACACACCGCTGCTTTGTTCGCTTTCTTTAGAATATGGAAAGAGACCTCGGCATTGTACAGTGACTTCGACAAAGTTTCCGATCTCGTTCGTGTTCTAGGGTACAAAACAATGGTGCAGGCGACAAGGACCAAAGAAATTACAGAGGTCGAAAAGGAGTTCGCAGAGTACGACTACCAGAGACTGAGAGTCATCCAAATGGAGTTGCTGGAGCAGGCTTATGGGAATGCATGGAGACCGCAGCTGACCTCTGTCTACGAGGAGACTGCCAAGGAAGCACAGGAGTTTATCAAAGAGCAAAGGATTAGATGTCTATTGCAAGGCAGCTGGTTTACAACGGATCGTACGGATGGCTCTCATAACAAGTCGAAAGACAAGTTGGCCTATATTTCGTTGTTTGCGAGGCTGTCAACCGACAGGCGGTATCTTTGCTATGGCTATTATAACGCCGATATGGATATTGAGCCAAGAATGGAGGATTTGGTTCATAAGAGTAAGTCGAGCTAGAAATCCAAAGAAGCACCCATGGCTAAAACGCATTCATTCTAGTCCCCGTATCGTCCGTATCGAGCGTTGTATCGAATGTTATGCCGTCAGTGAGGGACAACCGCGACTCATCAGCTACAGTGACAACTGCGACGCCTTTCAACTCTACTACGACGAAGCTAACAATATACGGGAGACAGCCGCCTAGCGGAATACAGCAGAATGGGGATACTAACAAGGAGTATCCATTGATTGTGCTACATCCTTCGAATCATACTATCGCCTCGGAATGGCTGGACGGTCTGCTCTTCCTCATGGGCAAGAAACCGATCACTTCAGAGACCAGCAATCTGATAAACACGGTTGCAAAATGCAGTATGAAAGTGCGACTGTTAAGTGTGCGATACACAGATATATATCCTGGCCCCCCGGATATACCTTCAAGAAATGGAGTTGACGATGATTTCTTCTATTCTTAGCAGGCCTCTTTTTTCTAATAACTTATTTCCAGAAGACCATGTTCTTGAGCTTCCGTGTATTATAATAGACATTTCTTCCTTTGGTTTCTTTTGATAGCGCTTTTTACTTTGCCCTTTGGTAGCTTTGGTTGAGTATTTTGGGATGGATGTTTGAAATCACTGTGCACAGCTGCAGACGGGATTATATTCTTGTAGATACCCTTTTGAAGTCGAGTCTTCGTAATGTAATATTACCTCATCTTCTAACGCTTCGTCACCAGAGCTTCAATCGTAGGTATATTTTAGTCAGTGTGGATGTAAATTAATAGTCTATATCAATATCAGATGAAGTCCGTCAGAGGGGCGACCAGCCAATGGTGTTGATGCTTGGCATCCATCTTCAAGCTCCACAGAGCAGGCAACGCGTCTTGACCGCACATTACTCAGCCAGCTTCAACATCGACACTGCCACGACCACCTCCCAGCTTCTCTCCCCGTCCGTACTCTCCTATCTACATCTTCTGCATCTGTCAGACTACCAGACCTCTTTAGATACCCTTCCGACTCGATTCTTCCCGTCAAAGCCGCGAATACTAAGCTCCAACTACCCGTAACCCCCCCCCATTCCGACCTCGTGATCTGCGACTATCATAAAGGTCTCGACATCGAGCGTCCTTCCGAACTTTCACGATGCCTTCCGCTCAGGGTCAGAACTGGGAGAAGTATCGTAAGAACTTCGAAGATGAGGAGAAGCCCGAGGAGAAGATTGTGCCGTTATCGGAAGAGTACGCTGCTCTGCCTTGGACATATATGTTGGGGTATAATGAAAGTTGTAGACTGATGATTTGAGTTTGATAGTGACATCCAAGTTTTAAAGACCTATGGCGCGGCACCCTATGCTACTGCTTTGAAGAAGCTAGAGAAGGATATCAAGGAGCTGCAGACGAAGGTTAATGAGAAGATTGGTGTTAAGGTAACCCCTCTTCTCATCCCTAGCAGACATATGATGTAACTGGTCACTGATCGTAATTCACTAGGAATCTGACACCGGTCTAGCTCCAATACATCTATGGGACGTTGCTGCCGACCGTCAGCGCATGTCAGAGGAACAGCCACTACAAGTTGCCAGATGCACAAAGATCATTCAGAACCCCGATGATCCCGATAAAGCGAAATATGTCATCAACGTCAAACAGATTGCGAAGTTTGTTGTAGATTTGGGGGAGAGAGTCAGTCCTACGGATATCGAAGAGGGAATGCGAGTTGGGTATGTTGCGACATGTTGTTAGTGAGCTGGAGGTATAGTGGATTACAGGGCTAACTAAAGTGGGGGTTACAGTGTCGATCGAAATAAGTACCAAATTCTACTTCCGCTACCACCAAAGATCGACCCCTCAGTCACGATGATGACAGTGGAGGAGAAGCCGGATGTTACCTATGGTGATGTTGGTGGATGCAAGGAGCAGATTGAGAAGCTACGAGAAGTTGTCGAGACACCGTTGCTTTCACCAGAGCGATTCGTCAACTTGGGTATTGACCCTCCCAAGGGTGTTTTGCTCTATGGTCCCCCCGGTACCGGCAAGACCCTTTGCGCTCGTGCTGTTGCAAACAGGACTGATGCTACATTCATTCGTGTCATTGGATCTGAGCTTGTTCAGAAGTATGTTGGAGAGGGAGCTCGTATGGTCCGTGAGCTCTTTGAGATGGCCAGGACGAAGAAGGCCTGCATCATCTTCTTTGACGAAGTTGATGCTATCGGTGGTGCCCGTTTCGATGATGGTGCTGGAGGTGATAACGAGGTCCAAAGAACTATGTTGGAGTTGATTACACAGCTTGATGGATTCGACCCTCGAGGAAACATCAAGGTCATGTTCGCAACCAATCGGCCCAGCACACTTGACCCCGCACTCATGAGGCCAGGACGTATCGATCGAAAGATCGAGTTCAGTTTGCCAGATTTGGAGGGACGTGCCAACGTTTTGAAAATTCACGCCAAGAGTATGTCGGTAGAGAGAGATATCAGATGGGGTATGTATATTTGATCCTTATATTGATGGTAACCGAATATGCTAACAAGTGGTAAACAGAATTGATTTCGAGATTATGTCCTAACAGTACCGGTGCAGAGTTGCGATCCGTTTGTACTGAAGCCGGCATGTTTGCCATTCGTGGAAGGAGAAAGGTTGCGACTGAGAAGGATTTCTTGTCTGCGGTTGAGAAGGTTATCAAGTCGAATCTCAAGTTCAACTCGACAGCGACTTATATGCAGTACAACTAAGGCATATGTCGGCATTTTCGTTTATTGTGTGTATGCCATATCGCCCTGGCATTTATTAGAGACGGAAGTAGAACGAATGCGACTTTTCACAGGCTCCATATATCCTATGTCACTATTTTCTCTCTTTCTTTTTTTTGTTACTCGGGTGCATTGCTGGGTAAAACAGCTTCTCTATTATTCCTTTTATAACGACTTGTGTGTTCCCTGAAGTGTGTATATACGTAGGTGTCCATGACGGGGGATTCTTATTTTGACGATCGATAAAACTTAACCCGACGAAGTGTCATTAGCCATTGACAGGGGGGGTGTGGTACCTGGGTACTTGGTGGACATGTGAAGTTTTGCTTGTGATATCGGGTAACATAGGATGTCTACGAGTCTGCCGGACAAAGGATAATCCGTATCGTCCCGTCTTTTGTATGGGAATTCGGTAGACGGCAGATACTAGCAGATACCCTGAAATACCGAGTGCCCTTGACCTGGTTTTCAAAGTTCGAGTGAAGCCGAAGAAACCATCGAAATAGTGGGAGTACCGTGTCGATACCGCGTAGAGACTCCGTCGAACCGGGTTTCCAGTTTGCCCTCGGATAGTGCCCGGCAACACAGAGGAAGCTCAGTCCACCTGGCAGCCGGGATGCCCAATAACATCGCAGGATTTTGTAATATTCGCTTTCGCTTTTAGTCGTTTTAGTTTGACTTTGCCTTTTCACATTCCACATTCTGTTTCCCTCTAAATTTTCCAATCAATTGAAACAAAACTTCAACATCTTCTTCTTTTTATATTATTTTCTTGATACCCTTTTGTTCCTTCTCCCCTCTGCCATCGGGCTTTAGCAATCAATATGTTGGCATCTACTTGCCTTCGCAGATTCGGCGCTGCGGGCGCTCGTGTGAGTTTTTTTTTCCCTCTTCAATCAATGACATAGTGGTGGAACCATCGGGTAGCCGAGGCACTAACCGTCTGCACATTGAAACTCATCCAGAAGACAACGAGTATACTTCCAAAACCACAATCGCGATTCTTCAGCTCGACGAAGCCTGTCTGTATGTATAAGCATATCTTATTCTTATTTTGCTTTAATTAAATCACTACCAATTGGCTTGTTACTTTTGTGGTGGTCAAGTGGTTTTGTAAAATACATGGATATCAAACGGTATAACTGACTGTGGGGTAATTTTTCGTTTGTAGCACGAATATTCGGAACTCTTCCGCTGCGAGGGAAAGAGGCGTCGCCGCATGTTTCGAATAAGTACCCTGTTATCGTTAGTATTCCCGGGCCCGTTTCCCATATACTCTTCGGCTTGGACTCCGACTTATGATGTTTTATGGGAAAAATAGGACCACGAATACGATGCGATAGTAGTCGGTGCCGGTGGTGCAGGTTTGAGAGCAGCTTTCGGTCTGGCAGAGGCAGGATTCAATACAGCATGTATCAGCAAGCTGTTCCCGACAAGAAGTCACACTGTCGCAGCACAGGGTGGTATCAATGCGGCTCTTGGAAAGTTAGTGGTTCAATATCGTTGCATATGTGGTTGAGAATGTGGGTTTCTGACATTTTGGTCATAGTATGCACGAGGATAACTGGAGATGGCAGTAAGTGTTTTTTTCTGGAACGAGGCCATTGGCCGGGATGGAGGCTGATGGAGTTTGCAGCATGTACGATACCGTCAAGGGTTCCGATTGGCTGGGTGACCAGGATGCTATCCACTATATGACACGAGAGGCACCTGCATCTGTCTACGAATTGGAAAACTATGGATGTCCATTCGTGAGTATATCTTACTAGAATAGCAAACGGAGAGATGCTAACGGAATATTTATCTAGTCGAGAACCGAGGACGGCAGAATGTGAGCTCCCCCCAGCACACCACAAACAAATAGATTCAATATACTGATCCGAAAACAGCTACCAGAGAGCTTTTGGTGGCCAATCGCGAGACTTCGGCAAGGGTGGTCAAGCCTACAGATGCTGTGCTGCTGCTGACAGAACTGGACACGCTTTACTTCATACCCTCTACGGCCAATCTCTCCGATATAACACAAACTACTTCATTGAATACTTTGTCCTTGATCTCTTGATGGAAGACGGCAAATGCGCCGGTGTTCTTGCTTACAACCAGGAAGACGGAACCCTACATCGTTTCAGAGCCCACCACACCGTCCTTGCTACCGGTGGATACGGACGTGCGTACTTCAGCTGTACCAGCGCACACACTTGTACTGGTGATGGATTGGCCATGGTCACTCGTGCTGGATTGCCCGGTCAGGATTTGGAGTTCGTCCAGTTCCACCCAACTGGTATCTATGGCGCTGGATGCTTGATCACTGAGGGTTCCCGTGGTGAGGGTGGTTACCTGCTTAACTCTGAGGGTGAACGTTTCATGGAACGTTATGCCCCCACCGCAAAGGATTTGGCATCTCGTGACGTCGTGTCGAGAAGTATGACAATGGAGATCAGAGAAGGAAGAGGTGTTGGACCAGAGAAGGATCATATCTTCTTGCAACTCAGCCATTTGGAACCAGAGATTCTGCACGAACGATTGCCCGGTATTTCTGAGACTGCTGCTATCTTTGCTGGTGTCGATGTTACCAAGGATCCTATCCCAGTCTTACCAACCGTCCGTAAGTGAAAATCAGAAGTCCTGTCCTAAGTGAAGAGGACAAAACTAACAACGGGGGATTAGACTACAACATGGGTGGTATCCCAACCAAATACACCGGCGAAGTCCTGACAGTTGATGAACAGGGTAACGACGTTGTTGTCCCGGGTCTCTACGCCGCCGGTGAAGCCGCTTGTGTCTCTGTCCACGGTGCTAACCGTCTTGGTGCCAACTCTCTCCTCGATCTCGTCGTCTTTGGTCGTGCTGTCGCCCACACTATCCGTGACAAGGGTGATAAGGGCAAGAAACATGAACCTATCCGCGCTGATGCCGGTGCCGAATCTATTGCCATGCTTGACAAGGTCAGGACCGCAGATGGACCATTGTCGACTGCTGAAATCAGGTTGAAGATGCAGAAGGTCATGCAGACAGATGTCAGCGTCTTCAGGACTCAAGAGTCGCTCGATGCTGGTGTTAAGGGCATTACCGAGGTTGATCAGTTGTTCGACCAGGTTAGCACGAAGGATAGGTCTATGGTATGTTTTTATTGGTCCCTTTTTTTCAAAATCTAGGTTTGGTGCTAATAAAAGGTTGTTTTTATTAGATCTGGAACAGCGATTTGGTTGAAACTTTGGAGTTGAGGAATCTTTTGACCTGTGCCGCCCAAACTGCTGTCAGTGCCGCTGCTCGTAAGGAGTCCCGTGGTGCTCACGCCCGTGAGGATTACCCAGATCGTGACGACGAGAACTGGATGAAGTGAGTTTCCCCGCACCCTTAAACCACTGTAGGAGTGATGCTGACAAACCTCATTCAGGCACACATTGAGCTGGCAGAAGGAGCCACATGGAAAGGTTGAATTGAAGTACAGAGGAGTTATTGCCAACACTTTGGATGAGAACGAGTGCAAGCCTGTTCCTCCATTCAAGAGGTATGCGTTCCCTTTACCTTCCCAAATCCTATGAGCATTTATACTAACAGCTATTTTTTTTCTTATAGAACTTATTAAACGAGAAAGCACGATATGATAATGCCTTTTTTCAGTTTTTTTCTCTTTAAGCTTTTACCCTTTTTTTTCTGAAAAGCAAGATATTTGTTGTGCCGTACCCTAGTATATAGTATAATTGCATCTGGAAATCGAGCTATTCTTTCTATTCTGTATTCTGTCTTTCTTTCCTGGTAGGCGTAGTACGTATGTAGTTACAGAATTAGTATATATTCACAATCTCGAGATTTGAGACCATTTCGAGATGTGATTTCCGCGTTGCGGTCTAAAAATACAACAGGACCTTGCCATGTGCACCAATAAAACGTAGCAGCGGGCAGTAGCCGTAGCTTAAACCGTGGGGCAGGATCCTGGGGCGCGCCAAACCTCTCTAACGTCTTGCATTCAACTTACATACTCACCCATACATCCCGCCAAAAACACCCCACTATTTGACATTTTCGACATCAGACCTTTCATTTTTCGTTATTTACGTACTCCTTTCGTTTTCCCCACACACATATACACACGAATATATCCTTTGAATAAGTAACGGGAGTATGGAAGCAGAGTCTTCGGCCGCCGGGGCGGCAGCTGGTGCAACAGCGGCGGGTGAAGGGCCTACGGTGGCGCCGTTAGAGGTTGCTTACTGTGGTGGTTAGTATTATATTATCTTTTTATACTTTATTTCTATGAGAGGATTGCGAAAGGCTAATGCAAATGCTGGGTGTTTAGTTTGTTCGTTACCGCCTGAGGTTCGTTTCTTTTCCTGCTCCTCCTCTGTCTGGATTCGATACTATACGATTTTGTTCTTTCGAGTGTCCTTGTGAAGGGAGGTTAAGGATGGTTTCTTTTTTTTTTTTTTTTTTTTTTTTTTTGGAGGCTGATGACGTTTTGGGGGAAGGGATATAGTACTGCGAGTTTGGAGCTACGGTGAAGAAGTGTATGGATTGGTTGGAGGGTAATCATCCGAGTTTACATCAGAAGTTATATTCTTCCGGTACGATATACCTTCTTCTCTTCCCTTCCCTTCCCTTCTATCATATTCTATTCAAACCCCCCCCCCAGTCCAAATATATAGATATACTAACCAGAAAAAATAAATCTACAGAAGCCCTCGAATCCAAAATGGGAACAATGACACTAGAAGCCCAACAAAAAGCCGAAAAGGACCTTGCCAAAAAACAACAAAAGGAAGAACTCCGTCAAGAACGCGAAGCAGCTAAAAAGAAGTCCTCGGTCATAACTATCAAACGTGTCGAACGTACCAAGAGGAAATACGTCACCGTGGTCAGCGGTATCGAGGCCTTCGAGTTGGTGTACAAAACCGTTGCGAAGGAGTTCGGCAAGAAATTCGCTTGCGGTAGCAGTGTTACCAAGAGTGCGGCGGGTTCAGAGGAGATTACGGTACAAGGTGATCTGAGTGATGAGATTTTGGAGGAGTTGGTGGAGAAGTATGGTATTGATGAGGATAATATTAGACAGGTGGAGGAGACTAAGAAGAAGGGGGGTAGTGGGCCTGGTTGATTGTTATATTCCTCCCCTTTTTTATTATTATTATATTATTTATATCCTTTAGGACCTCATTTTACGGGCTTTCTTTTTTTTGCATGAGAATATGACATTTTTATTATTATTAATATTATTCATATTTTTGGTGGTACCGGATCATGTGTGTATATTTCAAACGGGCACAATGATCATGATCGGAGTAAGGTATTTAAATTCTACAAATACTAGTATATATATGGGTCCAGGTAAACAGATGGCTAATGAGAGGAAGAAGGGGGGAGAGCTAGAGACGATCTGTAGTGGCTGAACTATGGGGAGAAGAGATGGAGAGAGAAAAAACGAAATATTTGCATGGAGAAAATTACTTGAAAGAATATTTATGATTACAGAGAAATACGTAGAGAAGTTCTAACCATTGAATAATAAAAGTAGAGGAATCTGTAACAGAATCGATATTTTTCTATTTTTCTATTTTTTTGGTGGGGTTTAAATAGCCTCGATCAAGTCACTCATGATAAATCGGGTTATTCTGACGGGTTTAATACTCGGCTTCTTCAGTCTCGACAGTGTCGTTGGCGACTTCCTCGTAGTCCTTCTCTGTGAGGTTGTTAGTATTGAATCTAATGTAAAACAGAGTAGCCGTATTTGAAACATACCGAGAGCAGCAAGATCCTCGCGAGCTTCAGAAAATTCACCTTCCTCCATACCCTCACCGACATACCAGTGGACGAAAGCACGCTTAGCATACATGAGATCGAATTTGTGGTCCAATCGAGCCCAGGCCTGGTTAAAATCCGTTAGATATGTTACGTGGAATTAATTAAATCTAGGAAACCTACCTCAGCAATTGCAGTAGTGTTGGAAAGCATGCTGACGCTACGGCTGACATCGGAGAGTTCGCTTCCAGGAACCTGGACGGGTTTCTGGTAGTTGATACCGATCTCTGTGTGTTTTCGCAAACGACATTAGTATCGACACTATTTCTTTCTCAAACTTCCTTGGAATAATACGTACTGAAACCGGTTGGGCACCATTCAACAAGGTTGAAGTTGGCCTTGGCCTTGACGTGGGCAACGGCGGCGTTGGCGTCATTGGAATTGACGTCTCCACGGTACAAAAGCGCAACGGCCATGTATTTTCCGTTCCTTGGGTCGCAGACAACCATCTGATTGTTTGGTTCGAAGCCTAAATTTCGGGTTAGCGTCTTTTCATTGGCAGATTAGTCCCCTAGGGTGTGAATGGGTTTTCCATACATGCGAGGGTCAAGTCCTTGACGGCGAAGCTTTCGTGGTTGCTCTTCTTTGCAGCTATAATGAAATATTAGACTCTGCCTTGAGATATGGATTCCAGGATTCTTACAAACAACTGGCGCATAGCTGATAAGAGGATAGTGAATTCTTGGGTACGGGACGAGATTGGTCTGGAATTCGTTGAGATCGACGTTCAAGGCACCGTCAAATCTGAGAGACGAAGTAATAGAAGAAACGATTTGAGCAATCAATCTATTCAAATGCTCAAAGGTTGGACGGCCGACATCCAAACTTCTTCGGCAGATGTCGTAGACAGCTTCGTTGTCAACGAGGAAGGAGCAGTCGGAGTGCTCGATGGTGCTGTAATCACAGTTAACAGTGGTTCCGAGACTCTAGGGTTAGGATTCAAATGAGAATTGTACCTGTGGGTAGAGAGCACAGCATTGTATGGTTCAACAATGGCAGTCGAAACCTTGGGGGAGGGATAGACGGCGAATTCTAGCTTCGACTTCTTCGCGAAGTCTGTGGCGAGTCTCTCCAAGAGCAAAGCACCAAAGCCGGATCCAGTACCACCGCCAAAGGAGTGAAAGACGAGGAAACCTTGAAGACTGGAGCAGTTGTCGGCGACACGACGTAGCTTGTCTTCGACTACTTCTACCAACTCTTTTCCGATAGTGTAGTGTCCACGAGCATCTACGCTGCCAATTAGTATTTGCGCTATGGATATCAATAGAATATCACTTCAAGGTTTCGTACAGTTGTTCGCGGAGTCCTCCTTGCCACTGACCAAAAGTTCAGGGTGGAAGAAGGACTTGAAGCCGCCGCTCCTGATCTCATCGATCGGCTAGGATGACACTAGAGTTAGACCATCCTGATCATACTATTACAATGTTGCGCGCGACATACCGATGGGTCGAGATCGACGAAAATGGAACGAGGGACGTATTTCCCATTCTGGGACTCACTGAAGAAGGTATCGAAAGAACCACCATCGGAGAGAGCCTTCTTTTCGGGGTCACGTCGGCCGTCTGGGAGAAGACCGTGCTCGAGCGAGTACCTAAATTGTTATAAGAGAGTCTAAGTATATATGCGACATGGTGTACGAGAAGATTTTGGAGATTTGGCAGTTGGATAGCAGGCGGGATGTGGGAGGGGTGGGAATATCCTTACAGCTCCCAGGCGCTGTTACCAAGCTGGACACCAGCCTGACCAATGTGAATATGGCAAACCTGGAGGCAATTATCGACGTCAGTGATGTTTTACATGGTACCGACTACTACTTAAGTAGCTACCAATACCGCTACTACTAATACTAGCTAACAGTAGCAGTAGTAGTAACGGTGATATTAGAATGCACGTACCTCTCCTCTCATTTTCGGTGAGGTGTCGCTGGTTAAACGCGTTGGATTTAGAAGCTAGTGAACCTCGGCCGATTCCTCTGGTTAGCTATCAGACACAAAACCAGCTAGGTACGGCGTAAGTAACTCACTAAGGAAGTACCCTAGAGAGCAGCTACCCGAGCCAGGATTGAAGCCAAGTATAGAGTAGAAAGATATATAACTTACAGGTATAAAGGATAGGAAAGATTGGTGATATGGGAGGAGTATGAGGTAGCAGGGAATGGGAGAGAGAAGGGGGAGCGTTGAAGGGAGGTTAAGTACGTTGAGGGGAAATTAGGTATAGTTAGCTCACATTAATATCATTTGCTGAAGCTGTCCCAAGCTCTCAACTCAACTCAACTTTAACCAACGGAGCATGCATCCACTCTGCACCTGTCGCTTATTAGTTCCGGATGCATGGTACATTACACACTTGACCTGATAATGTATGTAATTATAATACCCGAGATCTGTATAGAAATAATCTTTATTGAGATATCTTATCACAGGGGTTTTCTTCGAGGTCATACATAGTACGTATCAGACTTTCTTTATGCAGGTTCTTCAGAGGATTTATATTTGGATGGGAAGTCACGGGGGTCACAGGCTGTTGTTGCTGGCTGCCATTGCCTGGGCAATAGGGGAAGCTCTCAACGTCACACAACGCATGGCGCCACGCACATGTCAGTACTACTTACTTACATACTACTCGTAGTTTTGACATGTGGGTCAGATCTGTCTGGCTGTTATATCAGCTTCTAGTTCGATTCTACCAACGGAAATAAAACTTAAAGAAACGGCTAAGAGAGTTTATGATGGAAAAGGATATTACATTTTTTAGTATAAGTTTTACTCGGTCAATGCCATTTGCAAGTGGAATCGTGAATACGGTCAAACCATAAAATCTTATCCGTATATTAGATAACAAACGAACTATACTATATACTTAGTTCTTAATTTATAAAATCTTTATAGAAAAAACTATAGCTTTGGGCGGATAGTATTCATTCTCCATGCCAAGCCAATTATGGATATATTACCAGATATCATACCTATCAGCTAACCATGAAATGCAGGAGCTACGGGACGAGACTGGTGGATTAGTCAGTTGGACCAGTTGTGGCCATTTTTGCGTTGTCCAGCTTAGCTAGCAGTAGCAAGAGTTGAGTTTAGTTGGTTTGAGCTCGAACATTTTCTTATCGACAAGCCCACTGCCATTCCATCCCACCTAAAAATTCACCTTCGGCCCATACCCATATACCCACCCCACGACACGTACTCCCAAAGCTTCCTCCCATCATCATCACCAAAACAATCTCCTCCATCTTAATATACCACACCAGATCTATACTTCATCATGGCGACCGCAAAGCAGGGAGGCGGTGGACAGGCGTTCAAGGATAAAGAGAAGCCAGTCGCTGTACGAACAGCAAATATCACGGCTGCCAGAGGTTCGAGCCCCACGCTTTTTTAAAAAAATCTCTAAAATCTCTACAAAAAAAAGAGGAAATTTGCTAAAACTGATACGTAATTTTTGTAGCGGTTGCTGATGCTATACGGACTTCTCTCGGACCTCGTGGTATGGATAAGATGGTTAGTTTTAACTGACTCTAAAGATTTGTAAAGGGAATTGGAGATCTAATAGTGGGGTGGTGGTGATCTATGCAGATTCAAACCGGCAAGGGCGAAGTTATAATCACCAATGACGGAAATACCATGTTGAAGGACATGGCCGTTATGCACCCAGCTGCGAAGATGGTACGACACGAGTAGACCCAATCTGAACAGAATGCAGCTAACGTCAAAGAATAGCTGGTCGACCTTTCCGCAGCACAAGATATCGAAGCTGGTGACGGTACCACATCCGTTGTCGTCATATGTGGTAGTCTACTAGGAGCTGCTGAAAGACTACTATCAAAAGGTATATTTTCCATTTTAGAGCTCTGATATCGCAGTTCGGAATGTATCTTATACTGAAAGATTGAAACTGCCAGGCATCCACCCAACTATAATATCCGAATCCTTCCAACGAGCCGCCGCCAAAGCAGTCGAAATCCTTACCGAGATGTCGATACCAGTTGCTCTAACCGATAAACCCTCGTTATTACAAGCCGCTACTACATCTTTGTCCAGCAAGATTGTATCGCAGTATTCGAATATCCTCGGACCTATTGCCGTAGATGCCGTCATGAGAGTTATCAACCCTGCTACTGCAGAGAATGTGGACCTGAACAACATCCGTTTAGTTAAGAAAGTCGGTGGAACAATCGATGATACCGAATTAATCGATGGATTAGTCTTGACCCAGCCGGTCTTGAAGGGATCCGGTGGGCCGTCAAAGATGGAGAAGGCGAGAATCGGGTTGATCCAATTCCAGCTTTCTCCTCCAAAGCCGGATGTAAGATGCTATAGATACGCCTACTTTCCTTCGACACTCATATTAATATTATTTTTTAGATGGAAAACCAAATCGTCGTCAACGACTACAGGCAAATGGACAAGATTCTCAAGGAAGAGCGAACATATCTTCTCAACATTTGCAAGAAGATCAAGAAGGCAAAGTGCAATGTGCTGCTTATCCAGAAGTCCATTCTCAGAGATGCAGTTAATGACCTATCTTTGCACTTCCTTTCCAAACTTAACATTCTAGCTATCAAAGAGATCGAGCGCGATGAAGTCGAGTTCATCTGCAAGGTACGGTTTTCACACACCTGCGTCGAGTTTAAAACTATCTAGGTTCTAACATTGGAAATATAGAGCACTGGTTGCAAACCCATCGCCGACATTGACTCCTTCACCGAAGACAAACTCGGTTACGCCGAACTCGTCGAGGAGACCGAATCCGCCGGTGCCCGCGTCGTCAAAATCACCGGCGTAAAGGGCGCCGGTCAGACCGTCTCGGTTCTTTGCCACGGCGCCAACGCCCTCATCCTCGACGAAGCAGAACGATCCCTCCACGACGCCCTCTGCGTTATCCGATGTCTCGTCAAGAAGAAAGCTTTAATAGCCGGTGGTGGTGCCCCCGAAATCGAAGTATCACGACAACTATCCATTGCCTCCCGTGCACTAAGTGGAACTGAAGCTATCTGCTGGCAAGCGTTCGCAGAGGCTTTGGAGGTCATTCCTACGACCTTGGCGGAGAATGCAGGGTTGAACAGCATTAAGGTTGTTACCGAGTTGAGGAGTAGGCATGCCAGTGGCGATAAGTTTGCAGGTGTGAGTGTTAGGAGGGGTGCGGTTACCAATATTACGGAGGAGAGAGTTCTGCAGCCGTTGTTGGTTAGCACGAGTGCGATTGAATTGAGCGCGGAAACTTGCAAGATGATCTTGAGGATAGGTGAGTTTTTTTTTTAGTTTTTTTTCCCTTCTGGTCACTCTTTTTATCTCTCAAGGGATTTCCACTAACGCTAGGTATTTTAGACGATATTGCACTTTCAAGATAATCTAAAGGTTTTGATGGGCTCACACAAAGTGCCCTGACTAAGATTTCTCCATATGCAGGACACACAGAAAAAAGCATCGGATAAAACCCCCAGAGATCTGGTCAAATCAGCTGTGCTTTTCTTTGTAGAAAAATGTCATATTAGATTTCAAGACTACCAATAGCTAGCATCACCTTGGCGTCATAGGCCTGAATATCAAAAGTTAGGACACAAACCTTTTTTCTTCAGAGCATACCTAAGAACTGCAGTTTTAAACGAAGCTTAGTCGATTATCGAGGATATCCTATACCCTACTAGTAATATTTAGATCCCGTTCCTAGAATCCCGCAAATGACCATTCAAATCGTGCATCGCCAGGACTTTCACCCGCTCGTTTAGAATTCGATTATTTCTAACATGGCATTTGCATTTTTACAATCGGAAACCCAGCGAATGACTAACTACGTCAACATTCAATACAACCAAACCATCTTTCCTATAATTTTAATTTCATAGACATTTGACCCATTCACTTTCGTCGGTCATAATATCTCGTTTTATAACAGGTAACATTAAAAAAAAATTGCAAAAACGTGGTTTCCCCTTCCCCACTGATATTCATTACGAAACCCTGTTCAACTGACATCATCCACCCATCCAACGCAAACAAATGCCACACACACCTGCGCACTTCATAGCGCACAATATCTTTTTTCCCAGATATCTTCGATCTTCAAAGTCTACTGTTATCTAACGTTTTCTGTCTTGCTCGACAGGACCCTGATTAATTAAAATTAAGACAAGACGAAAGATAAAAATAAAAGCAAAAAACAGAAATAAGAAGCCCCGAGCAAAAGCTTGAAGAATAGGCTTCACATGAGCCATGACGTTTTGCCTCTTTAGTTTAGCCGCAAGACTTACAAGCATTTCTTCTTTTTTTTCATTCGAAGGGTTCATTTTTTCGGATTTTTGATATTTAATTTAAATTCAGCATGTAGAGAATGATGGAACTTTTTTTTGTGAACGGATAATTATAATATGTCATTTTGCGATTATCATGACGATATCATATCTATGATCAATCCTGAATGGATCGATATCGATATCGATATATCAAGCTTTTGTTTAAGTGAAATGCTTGTATATAAACCACCCTTTCTTGTCTCCTCTAACCTTTCCCATCTTATCTTAGTCCTTTAATTATAAAAACATCTTATATAAAGATCATATACATCTACCCAAAAGAATATCAATCCGAACTTCAAACCAAAACTATCTCCAAATAAATATCAAATCCAAATCTATATAAAAATAAAAATGGTTACCGCCGATCCAATCGCCACCAGAAGACCCAACTTCATCCAAAGGGTGTTGCAACCGAGAACCATGCGAGGAGCCAGTAAACGTTCCGTCGGCACCGGTCCTGCGCCGGTCAGTTATCACAAACCACGTTCGACGGCTGGAACTCGTTTTCATGGAATGTTCAAGAGGATGAAGGGTGCTGCGACGGGGAATAAAGCTGAGAAGGCGTCGGGTACTCGTAAGTCTTTTTCTTCTCCCTTTTAAAGGGTTTTTTTTTCTATTTGATGGATCGCTAATATGCTTTATGCGGACTAGGTATGATGCATGGGAATGCTATTACGCAGGGTCGAACACGACATAGGATGGCGGGTGTGTAAATTTATTATATATACAAATATACACTGCCAGAGTTATAATCGAATAGATGGATGACATGAAAGATCTCTGGAAGGGATTCTTCAATAAACTCACCATACATTCCTTACTTTTCTAAACATTTCTTTGGTCTTTTTGATACCTTATTGTTTATTTATTTAACTTTCTATCTTCTCTTTATTTTACTTTTTTTATTACCATTTGTGACAGAGTATTGTTTCCTGCGACTAGTATGCTTAGTTTTGATATTATTTCTTACCGCTCTTCACAATCTTCTATATCATATTTTTCTAATCTCAAGAATGATACCTCTTTTCCATTCTACTATCTGCTTCCCATAATGATAATCTAGTAGAGAATACCACTTTATGTCAATCATGAGAGCACCATCGTATGGCAGTTGTAAGCATGAAAGACCCTCTCTCAAAGCCTGGCCCCCTTCTCCCCCTCCCCCTGACCATCCTCAAAAAGCATCTGAAAAGCCCTCTGAATATGCCCCTGCAAATCACTAGCCTGCATCGCCCTACCCCTCTCCTTAAACGCCAAATTCGAGCACGTCCTCGTAACCGCACTCCCCGCAAACGCCACCAGCCTCATCAACTCCTCCTCTCCCAACTTCTTACCATCTCCACTTTCATTTCCAACAATATCATCATCATCCCAAAGACCTTCTTTGTAAGCCTTCTTCCACGCCAAAAAGGTTCCTAAACAACCGGTTAAAGTATCACCTTGTCCGCCACTTCTTTTTAATCCACCGGGTACGTCGCAGGCTATTGTGTCTGTACCATTTGAGATTGTGTCTTGTTTACCCTTTTGGATGATTGTTACGCCGCCTAGTTCTTTTGCTAGGCGGGCGCAGGCTGTTGCTGGGGAGGTTGAGGAGTCGACGTTTAGGGCTTTACATAGACGGGAGAATTCGACGACGTTGGGGGTTAAGATGGCGTTTTTGTAGTTACGGATTAGTGATGGAGTTGAGGAGATTAGTAAGAGGCCGTCCTATGTATTAAAAATATATATATATAAAAAGGCTCAAACCTTTAGTATGTCATTTACCTATAAGACGATGAAATCCAATATAAAAGAAGAAGGAGAAGAAAAGAAGAAGAAACTCACAGCATCAATAACAATTCCCATCCCCCTCTCCCTCGCCTCTTTAACCACAATCCTAGCCGTCTTCAACATCAACTCATCCCTCCCCAGCCCGGGTCCCACAACAATAACATGTAACCGATCCAACATGCCAATAATCCTCTTCGACAGTGACTCTGCATTTTCCTTCGAATCCGGTGGTAAATGGTTCGATTGCAACATATACGGATGGACCATTAGATTTGGACTATAAGTTTTTATGACACCTGCGGCATTGGGTTCGCAGATTATGTGGGAGAGGTCGGCACCTGGGGGTTAAAAAGTTAGTAACTCTATAGACATAAGTTTCTTTTTCCAATTGGAGTAGGGATGGAATACCAAGTAACGCCGAAGCATTAGCACTAAAAAACGGAGCACCGGTGTAACTAAACATCCACATTCCAATTAGTTCACAAATCAGTAAATATTCTTAAATTGCGTTGAACTCCTCGGAATCCAACAATTTCGATGATATCAGCGTACGTACTCTTCACACCCGCCAATGACGGCTACACGACCCATCTGTCTAGATATCAAGTAACATCAATAATTAGCCAAATATTAACTTCCATTTAATTTTAAAAACTAGCATATAAAAGAATGTATTGTATATAATATATAGATACCCTTTATGAAACTTCTCCAACAACGGCGGTATTATCTTCCGTGCCTGGAAGAGTATCTCTTTCGTCTTCGGCGTGAGGGATAAAGCCATTGTAGATGCCGACAAAATAGCTAGTCTATCTCGAGTGATAGATCGGGTTCTCTGTAAAATAGAGAAGGGAGCTTCGATTTAATAGTTGAAGCTATCAATTGCAATTGGATCAGTTGGTAGCTATGATACTGATGTTGAACTAAAAATGCAAGCTATGTGTACAGAGTGCGGTGTGCGCGGGCAGACGGAAGTAGAAGATCAGATCATATCATAAACCTATAAATTGGGTTGACATGACATTGACGTAAGTAAATTAACAACCAATACGTGTAGTATAGTTCCGACATGCGACGGCATGCATAGATCTCATATCAACTATTTTATCAATACATCTTCTACAGGTCTCGAATTTCTAAAAAAAAAAAAAGATATACTTTTGGCCGTTTTCTATACCGTCTACGAAGTTTCTACCCTAGTAATAAGGAAACCCCGAAATATAGGAGGGGAAAGAATGTAAAAAAAAATGAAAAGCGTTAAAAAAATTGAGTAATTACATCGCAAAAGCCAGAAACGACCTTTACTTTTTTTTTCAAAACAAAGGAACGACTATGTAACACTTCACGGCCTTCGTCTCTCTCTCTCATGAAATTTCTTTTTCTCTCGGACAAAATATATACTGGGGGTTAAAAAAGAATTTTTGTTCTTTTCATTTGGGAGGAACAAGAGAATTTTTGGAGGGGTAAACAAAAAGAAATCGCCAAGGTCGGGAATAGTAGGTCTATAAGTTCGGATGTCCTTCCCATCATCTACCACATTGTATTTAGAAGATCATTTCACTCCTAGCTACAATATACCTTGTTAAATTTCTTTGTTTACAGGAAGCTCTTGACGAAGGACTGTTTTTGGTAATTAGTAAATGATCGTAGAAATGGGTTTAATCTAAGGGGAATTAACTTACCGAAACGACGGCGGTCAACTTGTCCTCCAACTCCTTGCTCAAAACACCCTTGGTCCTGAGCTCCTCTAATAATCCGGCCTCGGAGCTCTTGAGGTGTGCCAAGAAGTCGCGCTCGAAAGCCTGGATCTTGTTGACTGGGACCTTGTCAAGATGTCCTCGGACACCAGCGAAGATGAGAGGGATCTGTTCCTCAACACCCATGGGGGTATACTGAGGTTGCTTGAGGAGCTCAGTGAGACGTTCACCACGGGCCAAGGTGGACTTGGTGGAGGCATCGAGATCGGAACCGAACTGGGCGAAAGCAGCGACTTCACGGTACTGGGCCAAGAAGAGCTTGAGGGAACCGGCAACCTGCTTCATGGCCTTGACCTGGGCGGAAGATCCGACACGAGAGACGGAAAGACCGACGTTAATGGCGGGACGGATACCCTTGAAGAACAATTCAGATTCCAAGAAGATCTGGCCGTCGGTGATGGAAATGACGTTAGTGGGAATATAGGCAGACACGTCACCACCCTGGGTCTCAATGACTGGCAAGGCGGTCAAAGAACCACCACCGATGCTCTTGTTCAACTTAGCGGCACGTTCCAAAAGACGGGAGTGAAGGTAGAAGACACTAGATAGAGTGGGTCAGTAACGTGATTTTTTGAGGATCAGATAAGATGAGATAAGGATTCAACATACTCTCCGGGGTAGGCCTCACGACCTGGTGGACGACGGAGCAAGAGGGACATTTGACGGTAGGCGACGGCCTGCTTGGACAAGTCGTCGTAGATGACAAGGGCGTGCTTTCCGTTGTCACGGAACCATTCACCCATGGCACATCCGGTGAAGGGAGCGATGTACTGAAGTGGGGCGGCCTCAGAGGCGGTGGCGGCAACGACGATGGAGTACTTGAGGGAGTCGTTTTCCTCAAGGGTCTTGACGAGCTGGGCAACGGTGGAACGCTTCTGACCGACGGCAACGTAGATGCAGTAAAGCTTCTTGGTCTCGTCACTTCCGCTGTTCCATCGCTTCTGGTTAAGGATGGTGTCGAGGGCGACGGCAGTCTTTCCGGTTTGACGATCACCAATGATCAATTCACGCTGTCCACGACCGATGGGAACCATGGCATCGACGGACTTGAGACCAGTCTGCATGGGCTCACGGACGGACTGACGAGGCAAGATACCTAAAAATATGACATAAGCAATCGACGTTCGGGCCAACGGATATAAAAGATATCATACCAGGAGCCTTGAGCTGAGCACGACGTCTCTCCTTGGTGTTGGATGGGCCCTTTCCGTCAATTGGGTTACCGAGACCGTCAACGACACGGCCGAGAAGTTCTGGACCGACTGGGACGTCGACCTATGCCATGATATCAGCTACTTGTGTTCGAGCATCATATGAATCGGAGAATATATATCTTACGATCTGGCCCGTTCTCTTGACGGTTTCTCCTTCCTTGACGAGACGATCGGAACCGAAGAGCACAACACCGACTTGGCCGGCTTCCAAGTTCAAGCACATGCCCTTGACACCAGAGGCGAACCTACACGAAAATACCTCGTTAGAGAAGCACTCGGAAAATTTGATCTGGAGGTCGGGATAAACCCGATTGGGAAGCCTTACTCAACCAATTCTTCGGCCTGGACATTGGCAAGACCGTGTACACGAGCAATACCGTCACTGTATCATCCGTAAAACGTTGTTGTTAGAATATATTATGTATATTTTTTTGATATATCGGCTCGGCATAAGCCTCGGTAATTCGAAAGATAGATATAATTTTTTTTCTACACACCCGACGGAAAGGACACGACCGGTCTCAGCCAACGAGGCAGTCTCAGAGACACCTCTTATTCTCTGCTCCAAGATGGAGGAGACTTCTGTGGGGCTGGCCTTGTCGGCGAGGGTTCGGACTTGGTTGGCGACGAGTGGGACGGCATTTCGTGTCTATTTCCCGATAACGGAGCAACGGCAACGAGGTAAAATCAGCAATTGAGTCTTTTGAACGGCAACAAAGGACACGAAGAGGATGTCCTCGAATAATCTCATGATAATTGTAGCAGAATTATCTTCCCAATTGTCGCGATGGGAGATGACGTTGTTTGTCGGGAGAATGCTACCGACATGAGATATTTCCGGCGGAGAGGAAGAAACGTACCGCAGCAACTCTTCCGGTGGCGAGGGCACCGGCCACAGCGCGGGAAGATTGTCTCAAAACCGGCCTGAACATGGCGATGATGTCGAGGAGGATGGATTAGAGGTACAATTGATGGGATGGATAGATGGTGGGAAGGAGTGGAGTGGTTGGATGGTGGAGGGGGGGTTTTGCGGGTTGTCTGGGTTTACAAGGAAAAAATTGAGTGGGAGAAAACGGGAAAGGACAGCCAGAACACCAAGCAGGGAAAATTCGGACACCCGAAAAATCTGATGCCGACGACATCACAACACCTCCACTCTGCCAGCCCGAGTACATTGCCAATATGAGTATATTGGGGGCTGGGGGTTTATATTATATAGAGATAACAGAAACACTGAGATATAGATATGGATCTATGGCATTCTAATTCCGGGACTATTTTACAAGTCATCCGTCTTTCGGGTATCTGATACTAAGTATGGAGGAACAGAAAAAAAAATAAAAAAATAGACACAGACGGACCCCGGCTTGAGCTCTCTGTCTCTTTTTGGCCTGGGGCAATAGTAATATTATATATCTCGTCTTTTATCGAGAAAGAGTAGGAAGAAGTTGTAGTAATGCATGAGGAACATGTTGCAGCAAATCGCTAAGAGACAATTTTGGCCAGTCGTGACAGCTTAAAAAAAGAAAAGATATCGTATGAACAGGCCAAGACGACGCTTTTTATGTAGCCTTACCTTTTGATTGTTCAATAGTAGATTTTTTTTTAGAAGGGTTTATTGGTGAGGGGAAGGGTTGCGATACTAGACGCATTTATGCATGTATGCATATGAATGAACCCTTGGAGATATGCAATGAGATGAGGAGAGTAAGAAGTTGAAGCTGAGGGTATTAGGGGAAGAATAACGAAAGAACGAAAACCATTCGATCCCTCCATTTACAGACATCTATATTATAGTAGATTAGCATGTATCTCATAGCAGTTACCATACGAGTGACAAACCCCAAGTAATCCTATATCCGAATGTCAGTAAGATGGCAAGATCTAGTAGTATCACCGAAAGGGAATGAAGGGGACGACTAACCTCTTTGATGCTACCAATCGCAGACATCTTTCCGACGTCACTTCGAGTTCCAACCAGCTTTAATCGAACGTGCGCACCTTTCTCGATAACTTGCCCCTCGTTATCAGAGAACTGAGGAGGATTCGCCGTTGGATCGAATTTTACGTCTGCCGGTATAAGCTATAACAAGCAAGACAAAACCCAGGTTTAATGGATGATTCTTTCTTTGTTTACTCCCCTGTCTTCTTCCCGAAAGTTTCAGGTACTTACGTGGGTAGAGACGAAGACGGGCAGCGGGCCAACATTTGCGAAGAAACCAAGCTTGCTGACAGCGGTAACGACACCGTCGACCTGTAATATTCTCCCAATCAACCCTCACAGAGGAGATGGGTGATCGTATCAGCCATCACAGGACCGTTAAACCGTCGACGATCGTCACAGCATACCGTTTCACCCTTGAAAGGCCTCCAGACCACTGCTCTGTAGGAGATTGTGAACTCGGCGAGACCACTACCCGGCAGAATCTTTCCCATTGAGATGTTGTACGCGTCCAGGACGCAAATGATGTAGTAACGACCGGTACAAGTACCCTCGACGTCGGTTAGAAGCTTATTGATTAGGTATTCGCGCATGTGAGGACCGAAGTAGTACGGGTGGAGGGTGATTGTTCGTTCGAGATCGTAGAGGAAGAACATGTTGGGCGCAATGTGTCTATGGAAGATAAGTTGCGTCCGGCGCGAAGTTTCTTGCTTGGGGATTTCTTTTTTTTCCCTTCTTTCTTTCGTTATACTAGCTAGCAGAATTCGATATAGAAGAGAAGCTTTTTCGTTATGACAAGGGCAGGACAGGACAAGGTGAGGCAGGGCAAGAAAAGACGAGACAAGACAAAGGCGGACAGAGCAGGAAAGAACACCTTGGATGAAATGAACGGCAGGGTGATCGTATAATCGTGAAGCTTATATGCGCAGCGCGTGTCCAGAGACAATTCCCTGATCCTTGATCCGATGACGATAGTCCAGTAGGAGAGTTCCGGAGGGAGGGATGGAAGTCGGACAGGATCTCGACAATAGAGGATGAGGCTCCGGGCAGAACTGATGGAAACGATCAACGAATGACAGGGAGGAAACGTCGGATAGAACGACGGCTACGCGCTTGAAAAGGAGTGATTGGAATACCGCATGCAACGGCGACCGACGACTAAGCGGGCGGACGAGATGCGACAGCCGGGATGAGAAGTTGGCGATGGTGGTTGCAAACGGGGTGTCGAGATGAGGATGGAAAACGAAGACGAGTGACGGGGGTTCGTCTGTAAGGCTGGGTTTGGTTGGCTGGTTTGGCTTGTGACTTGGTGCTGTTGCTGGTGGTTCGAGCGAATTTTTCTTGAAATTTTTTTGGCGACGCGCTTAATTGGGCTGGACGGGGACTGGGTGGTGGATGCAGGTGCCCGGGCAGGCTGGACTGGGCTGGACCGAGAACTGCGCTGCCCCACGCACAACCCAGAACGGCAGTCTACAGCTGGGTAGCTAAGCTACGGAGATCTCTTTCATGTGCTCATAGTTACTTACTTAGTACCTAGGTAGGTAAGTAGACAATAACTAGACTACAGGTATTTACCTAAGTATCTAGGTAGACTAGATGCTGTCTGGTGTTATAGTCTGCTACATTCAAGCATACACCAAGCATCGTATCGAGAGAAGTCTCGTGAACATTATAATATTATGGTATTCACCACTTCAGGTATGACCTATACTATCGATATCTATTATATATACCTAGGTATTTAAATTCGAGAATCATTCGTATCGTCGTTCCCCGTCGCCAATTCGGACAAAGCCTGTAATATAATACCCCGCAGAATATATATAATCCTGTCATGTCTTGTCAATACCAAGTCATACGGCCGCTTTTACCCCCTCCCTCCCTCATTCTCTTCCCCAGTCGGCTCGTTTCCGCTAGCTAGTTTGCCAGGCGCTTGCTTGGTTGATTAGATGTCAAACTGCCCTAAACGGTCTCTTATATCGGATTATAATTCCCATGTGATACTGCCCGTCAGAGCCGATGCTGTCTGCATGTCAGTAAGTAAATATGTATGTACGTAAGTTTCTCCATATATGTAAGAAGCATGTATGTAGGTATGTAAGTCAGTATGTATGTATGTATGTATCGGATTGTCGTCATGCGACATGAGAAGGGCCATCCATCTTCATATGTCAGATATCTCATTCGCTTCGCTTTGAATTGCTATGCACGACTGTGGCTTCATCGAATCAATGATACGGTCCAGCCCAGCCACCCCAGACTGTTCATGTAATAACCACCAGTACTATACATCAGTACATGGGAGTCAATACATGTACTATCCCCGGAACAGTGGGCTGACATGCTGTTGAGAGTTGCTGTGAGTGACAGGAAATCAAATCATGAGAAAATGAGAGAGTGAAAGAGAGAGGGAGAGAGCTGTCGTTAAATTGGCCCCAACTGGTAGTTGGTTACTTACACCGTAGCTGCAACTTCGATTCTCTGCCACAACCACATCCATAATTACCTGCAGCCCTGACCACCCCCCCATCAGAAAAATTCCTGCATGCCGCCGCCCTTGACCGGTCCAGTCTTGTTCAGTCTATTCTCTCTCCTCATGATCTTCGGCTTCGTTCTGTAGTCTCGTATCTTTCGTTCCAAAGCCCTCAATTTTCTCCTGTCCCTATTTCCGACTTCCCGTAGCTCCGGTCCTTTAAGCGGTTTCGCACAACTTTATTCCTCCAAGATGCCCAGTCTCGACCTCGAGAAACAGCTCACCTTCGTACGTCAAAATTTCCTTACACCAGAAAACATATAAGATTAAGAAAAAGGAGGAAGGGAGGAAGAAAGAAAAAGAATACCTCCAGATTATGCGATTTCTCAAAAACTGGCCTCGCGAGCTAACATTCTGTCTTTATCGCTGTCGCAGTATGGTGCCTACCACCATGATAAGGTACTTACTATCGATAAATCGCATTCTCTCTCCGACTTCGCAGAATGATAACAAATTTCATTATCAAAATAGGTCAACAAGGGAATTCATATGGTATTCGTACCAATATTACTTATGACCGGCTTCCTGTTCGTATGTTTCCCCCCTCGAAGCAACATAATCCCGTTAAAATTCTATATGCTGACCCGAGGTTAAACAGGGCACGAACACGGGATCGCTAGCAGACATCCCCTACCTTCCGCTCAACCTGGGCACGATTGCCTGCTTCCTCTATACCATCTTATACATCCTCATGGAGCCAGTAGCCGGCGCACTGATTGCTCCGCTCTTGTTCGGCGGAATGGCCTACATGAATCATCTTCATGAGGTCTACGGGATGGATGCGAATAAGGTTGCTATCCTCGTCCATATTTCGTCCTGGATCTTTCAATTCATCGGGCATGGGGCTTTTGAACATCGTAGTCCTGGTGGGTATTCCTTGGGTTTGAATTTCGAGGCTGGTCTAAAAGGTCCAGATCTTGGATGTATGAGCTATGATAACTGACATTGGTGATAGCACTCTTGGATAACATCTTCCAAGCTTTCTTCCTTGCTCCGTTTTTCGTATGGTTTGAGGTGAGTGTTGAGACCAGGAGCCTAGGAAGCTCTCTTTGAGAGTAAAACAACGGATATCTAACTGGGCTATTTGCAGCTCCTCTTCTCACTAGGCTACCGTCCCGAGCTCAGGAGCAGAATTGAGACCGCTGTCGTCAAGGAAATCGCCAAGTTCAGAGCCTCCAAGGAGAAGAAGGCTGCCAACGGTAGCGCTACTAACGGCAAGGCGGAATAAGCCTTATATCCCCACATTCGCTTCAACTATATCTCTAGCCGTACTTTCATGTAGGCTATTGAGAATCAGAGAACAAAGGATTCAAATCCTAATTCGGACACTGGCCTCCTTCATAACTTGGCCACGAAAACACTCGTAAACTCAGAATTTCATCATATATAATCTGCAAATACCGGACCTTTACCACACTTTCAATGTTGGATTACCCTTATAGTTCGGAATCCATAAGCGCTTCAAGATAGCTAATTTGTCTTTCCCCTTTTTTTTCCTGTTTCCCTTGTACAGCTAAGCTCAAGAACAGTACTTCTTTGTTCTTTAACTCTGCTCTTTACTACCTCGTGTTTTTCATATACCCAAAAAGCGGCATTCTTTGTATAGTCTAGTCTAGTCTTCCTGCTATTAATTATCGCTTTTCCTTTCCTACTATACTTGTTCCCTAGCAGGACAGTCGTCGACTAGCCCTTTTAATCAAATATGTTTTTTTACAGCGAAACTTGCGCATAGGTGTTTATAGCCTACTTATGAGCTGAAGCGGCTTGATTTGATTTCTCAGTAGTAATATACTTATATATAACTCTCCACGACCGGCATATCCGCGCTATCATGTCGGATGCCAGACCTGTAGAACCTGTGACGTTCAACCAGGGCAGTTTCAATGCATCTCTGCGTCCACCACCTCACCCCACCCCAGCTCCAGGCCTCCTATAATCTATATCCAGAGCTCCAATTGATAACAACCGATAACCTTAACCCTGTATCCCAGGGCCATTAATTAATTACCCTTGTTCGGATCCGGCTTATGAAGCTGGTCAGGCCCGAATGACATCGGCAATAGCTATATGATCCCAAATCGTCAGCGATAAGCTTATAAGCTCAGCAAGATAGATATATCAGTGACGGGGGAGAACAAACCTGCTCCAACGTCATAACTATATATTCTCCCTTCGAATCCCACATGAAAATAGGAGTCTTCAAATCGCAGAATTCTCGAATACTATTATAAAAACACCATAGTCCCAATTAGCAAAAGCTATCCTTACTAGAAAATTCCAGAAAAAGGTAGATGAAAAGAAAAGAAAAGAAAAGAAAAGAGAAAGTAACTTACAACTGCCTACACATTCCACAAGGTGAAGCCGGTGGGCTTATATCTGTACTAACACCGACAGCTTTAAACCCACCGCTCTCCCTCTTCCCGTCTACAACCGCCTTACCAAAAGCAGTTCGTTCGGCGCAGATAGTTACTGGATAACTAGCATTTTCGATATTGGCGCCAAGGACGTAACTCCCATCGGCACAGAGAATCGCACAACCGACGCGAAAGTTGGAGTATGGACAGTAAGCGAGGGATTTGGCAGAAACGGCGTGTTCACCGAGAGTTTTCACTTCGGTGGAGGTAAGTCCGTGGATGGTGGTATTTTCCGACATCTTTCCTTTTTTTGAAAAAAAAAAAAAAAATGGATAAGAAATAGAAAAATACGATTCTGAGGGAAGATAAAGGGATTGGATTGCAAGTCTTTGTCTATCTTTTCACTTCCTCTATAATTGTCTTCTTCTAGGTAATTTTTATGGGGGGTGGGAGATAGAAACGACTGCAACCGGGGAAGGAAAAAAGGAGAAGAAAAGAGAGAAAGAAAGAGAGGCATGGCTGAAGTTAATATACTTCTTCCTCCTCCTCCTCATCTGCCTCCTCTGGCCGCCCCCTTCCCTTCCCTTTCCGCCATGCGACGAATACGTCAGATGTTACACATGGGAACAATGAATGGTTCGCGTGGCTGCATTCCATTGCTTTACAGCTGCTGGATTGAGCGGACCAGCCAAAAGTTAGTTGGATGTCTTGATCTGTCGTTGGCGGTTTCGGCCGGATATCGATAACTAAACGGCGGGCGAATCCGATCCTTCTGCTGCCCGCTTAGATACGAAATACCGTAAAGTAAGTACCAAGCCTAATAATGCACCCCAGATTCTTATATCTATAATACATATACTAGCTAATAGTATATTATGCCTGACTAATCAATGGATAGATCTGGACATGTCTGTCTGAGATATTATATACCACACAGCCATGTGTTGGGGAATGTGTTGCCACGAGGTCGGAACGAGTCCACCACGCTGCCACTGCCACTGTCCACCGTCCACAAGGCTGCCTCAGTTCGAATTCCCACTCAACTCCAACTCCTCAAATGAGGACCCGGTCACTGTGAAGTCCTCATCTGAGGCGCTGCAAACAACCCTCAAGAAATAATGCCTGAATATGCTATCCGTGTCCTTAGAAAGGCCGGATCCTGCTGCTACTGCTGAACACTCTAAAAAACTTGGATTTCTTTCTCCCTGCTCTTCCTGGGTTTCCTTTTCCTAGCTCCTATCTATCACCCTTCACTTTCAGCATCAGCATCAGCATCAGCATCGGCGTTTTTGTCACAACCATCTACTGTTTTTGCATCGCCAGTGTGAAATTCTGCATTTGCTTTTTCATTTGCATCTGTACATTACAGTCTACTCAGCATGAACGGTGACGAGATTGCCGTCGACTCTCCGACTCCGAGGCCTACCAATGCCTCACTTTCAAGTCAAAAAAATGGGATTTTCGTCAAGAATCAATGGATGTGTAAGTCATGTCATCCCACCTCTATTCCCTGTCTACGGCCTTCGTGATGCATCCTGTGTCATTTTATGCACAGCTGTCTATGTAGACGTCCTCCATTCTATAACAATGACAGTACTTGGTGTACATACAATGCGCGCGGCTAACAAGAAGACATGGCAGGTAATTGTACACCCAGGTATGAAACGGGAACTGTCGCATCTTGCGGAATTACTCGAAAATACTAAGCCTTTTTTTCTTTCCCTTGCGGAATTGTTGCAGACTCCCCGGTGTCCTTAACAAAGTGAGGAAAATGGGCAAGAACGAGGGCCGTCAATGTGAGTGTTTCCCTCAATTCCTCCACCCTCTTCAGTTGACTCGAACTTGCGTCGCCGCCTGCGCGAGTGTTCGAGCAATCAACAGGGTGCCTGAGTGATTCCTTATCTCTTGCCCCTCCGTAATATAGTATTCATACGTGTTACCGTAATAAATCCGTATTAATACCAAGAGGAAAAAAAAGTTGAATTTGTGCTAATATTGGAATACTTTTTGTGGCCCCGTGCGCAGTTTGGACCTGTAGTAAAAAGTGTAGGTTTTGCTCATACCGCACGCACCCCTCTTTCATCCCGGCCTGAGGCAGTTATGAAATTCAGGCGGCCTTCTGCCGTGCGGGCCGTCTTGTGCGGCGACCTATTTTCCAACCCAAAAACGCCTCTTTTCCCATTGCCTGGGGGTTTCTGGGTGACCCTATGAACGAGGCTAACATCTTTGACCTCTTTCCAACACTTCCTTCTCCCCACTTGAGGGGTTGGAAGTGTAGAGGAAAATAGGTCTATAAAATCTTACAGCTGGCCCTCGACCTGGATGTGGTTTCTGGCTGTGGATCGAAGAAGCCAGAGATCGCGAACGCAAAGCACTAATGGTTAACGGACAAATGCCTCCCAACAAAGGATCGCCGTCTCGTCCTTTGCGACAGACGAAAATCTCGGACAGCTTCCGCCCGGGTAAATCTGGTGAAGGGTCTTTTACTAAGTCGTCATTGCAGACTTCGACAGCAAAGGGGAAGGCCCCGGTTAGATTCAAAGAAATGTATTTGGAAGAGGACCAGGATGCTATATCTATACCATCCGATATTGAGAACGATCCAGAAGAGGGTGTTCCCTATCATCTCGATACCGATAGGGACGGTGATACACAATTCGAAGATGCATTGGGAGAACCTGTCCTAGATGATGACGACGACGACCTCAGCGCTCCTGCCAATGGGGTTCCTAGCTCAACTGTCAACCCCCAACATCTCCCTGACGACGCCCCATCAGACGAGTCCTCTGAAGGCCCCCGCAAAATTGCTAGGACAAAAAATAATACTTCGCCTAGCAAGCATTTGCTCGATTCGCCTGCTGCCATGAGCGTCTCGCACATCCCTCCATCTACAGAATCAACCGTAGCGGACAATATCGCTTACCAGAACCCAGATATGAGATCGATGTCATCGGCTGCTAAGGAGAGATATGCTCGACAATGGGATTTTGATAGTGTTGACCCAGTTTCCTTCCCAGACTTAGGACCTTACCTCGAGAGACCCGTGCCGTCGCCTCCAGTTCTTAGGCCACATGGCGCCGGTTCATCGGCTTCGAGTTCCAAGGTCCCATCTTTGGATCCTGCTAACCCGTTGGGACCACGTTCTGGCGGATCGACGAATGGTATACATACCAACGGATTACAAAATGGTTCGCATGCAGGGAGGGTCATGTCAGATGCGTCTTATACCACGGCATTACAAAGTCGCACCCTTCCATTAGAAGGGAAAGCCGTTCCGAATGGACTTTTGGCTCCTTCGACGCCGCAAAGATATACGGGGATACCGGGATCGCCAGGCAGTAGTATGGCTGATCAGCCGGTTGATGTGACGGACGAAATATTTGCGGTACTGAAGCATGCCGATGCGCCATTGGATCCTAATCTCTTCCAGGATATTAGAGAGATATTGAAGAAGTCGTTTGGGAAGCAAAGAGGGTATTATATGAGGTAAATGACCCTAAACTATGCCTCGTGCTTTGAATATACTCTCCTTTGGGGATATTTTTATTGACAAGGTACTTTTAAAGCCGTGAGATGGCTCGTAGGGAACGGGATAGACTACGTTTTCAACTCGAGCAACATCAATATCAGCATAGTCACAATGAGAACCGAGGATCATTAATGCTGCCCCCAATAACTCCAAACCAATCCTTTATCCCGGCAACTCAATCCTTCCCCTCACCGTCGCAGTCCTTCGGTCCACCGCCAACGGATTCCTTCGTCGGTCCACCGCCATCGGAGTCTTTTGTACCATCTACCCCGACTCCAATCAGAAACGGATCACAACTATCTAATACTAAAGAAGTGGCGATGTTTCGAGCTCAGAATGAAGGGTTGAGGAATCTTGTCGACAATCTCAGGAAAGAATTGAAAAATGCAAAGGAGATGGCGGATTTGCATGAAAAGGGGTTGTCGGAGTACGGTAATAAGAATAATCAGCTGCATAATCAAGTTACGAAACTTACTAGGGAGATTATGGAGTTGAAGGAGCAGATTAGGAAGTTTTCTAGTGCAGACGGAGAGGGTTCTGGGAAGGCGAAGTGAATTTGTAAGAGAGATGAGATAGGGAAGAGGTTAGGTCAGGTTTGGAGGGTGGTATTCTTCTTCTTCTTCCTTTTGTGCGGTTGCCTTGCTTTTAGGAGTCAAAGGTGGGATATTGATCATTATTCTTTGTCTTCTTTTTTATTTTTATGAGGTTATACATGCATGGCGGTTTGTAACAATATTAGCCTGTATGTTTATAGGTATTTAGATGTACTGGCTACACCTTTGTGTCTCTGGTATTAGACTATTTGTACCTGTTCCTGTTTATCATATTATTTCCATTGGTTGGGCCTTTTATCTGTACTATTATTGATAAACCGTCATACATCATTGAAATTCAACTAGTCTGAGATCTATTTTAGACCACCAAATCCTATACATGTAATGTAAGTATACAGAACTAAGGTAATCCCAAATCTTCGGCTTTCCCTCAGCCCATCAGTCCCATATTCTGAAAAACATCTCCATATAATATCGTTCAATCCCACCACTCATCGCAAGCTAAAAATCTAGGAACTTAACTCCTTATTCCCATACTCAACAATCCTTTGAACACATCTTTCATCCAACAGTTTATTACTCTCCAAGATAGCTTTCACCAAACCCGGGGGAAGTAGATCATTACCCACCTTCGATGTCAAACCAAAATATCTTAAAGAATTACAAGCAAAAGAAGTAACATCCAACTCGTCATCATCACCATCAAAATAAAATACACCTCCCGAAACCCCAAGCTCTAGATACTCCAGCTTCCCTCCAAACCCACATTTTGAAAATTGACGATACCATTCGATACTCCCCTCCCACTCCTCAAACCTCAACGCCCTCACACCAGCCGGCGGTATCAAAAAGAATTTAGTATGAAACAATCTCGATATTAACGTTAACTTCTTTAATCCGGGAAGATGGTTCGTAAACGTATATTGTAAGGAAGACAGTTGTTCTTCTATATCCTCGATATCTACGTATCGTTCGTTGAATATGTAGTGGTTTACGGAACAGTTTAGAACGAGGGTTTGGAGGTTTATGGTCATGACGGAGAGGAAGTTTGATAGTTGTTTGATTTGTTGGGTTAGGATGTTGAGTTCGGTGCGGGAGAGGGGGATGCAGAGGTTTAGGGTTGTGAAGAGGTGTGGGGAGGGGAAGGATCGGAAGGGGAAGAACAGGTGGAGGTGGAATCTTAGGCCGAAGGAGAGGTTGGAAATGGTGGTGGTGGTGGAGTAGGATTTTAGGGAGGAGAGGAGGGAGGTTTGTGGGGCTGGGTCGGGGGGAGGTAGGACCGGCTTTGGGGGGGCGCCTTCTTTGTGGCCTTTTTTATATTATTATTATAGTTAGTATCTCTTACTATCTCTAAGTATCTAATAGACTAGATCGAGAGAAAGGAAGTTAGACGGGGAAAAGAGGTGAAAGTACATACTTCTAGTATCCACATAAATATACTGTGGCCTTAACTTCCCAGTTTCAATCAATCCGACCAACATCTCCACCAAATCGAGTTCATCAGTAACAGTAACCCCGTGTAGAATCAAATTCTTTGTATACCTCCATCCGAACCTACCATCATAATCACCATTTCCCAAATCTTCATCCTTCATAGCTTTAATAAGCTTTTGCCATTCATATCGTCTCAAATAGTGACTTTCCGTTTCTTTTTTCCATTTTTTAGGGCTGGTGAATGTATATTTAAGACCTTTAATTTCATCTTCTTCCTCCTCTTCCTCATCTTCTTCATCTTCTTCAAATTCAGATGAATAATTATCATATCTAACTTTATACCCACCACAATCAGGACATCCCCGACACTTACCACACCCCATCTGCGTAAACCCCACAGTCGACCATAAACTCTCCTTAAACAACGGATATAGGTATTTAGAAGTCGTAAGAAGACGACAGCAGTCTCTAAACCTTAAATAAGAGAATATTGAAAGAAGTAGTTCCGGAGATAGTGTTTGGAGGGACGCAGAGGATGGTGCTGGATATGGATCTATACTAGTAGTGGCCTCCATCGATTACTTAGGTTGTTTTTGTGTTGACTGTGTGGTATATTTGTAGCGGCGCTTTGGATGGGCTGTTATAAGCTGTGATCCTGTGGGGGGTTTTGTGTATGGGATCTGAATTGGAGCCTTAATTCAAGCTAGTTTTTGAGAGATGATGGACTAGAAAATGGATATAGGGGTGTGAATGAATGGATATGATGAGTTTTGGGATTTCTGATATAAGTATCTATATATATCAAGATTGTCTTTTGATGATATATCAATTGATATGAGGGGTGTAATTATAAGGTGTGTGAGGAAATTGGTTTGTATTCATCGGATGTAATGTATATATATATTCGATACACCTAAAATGATCGAATCGTAGGGCGCCCAGTTGGGCGTGCATGCATGATTTAATCTGGATCCTTGGATCCACCCTAGCTTGCCATGTTGAATCACAACCTTATTGTCTTTAGACGAAAGCGAAAGATATACAATCTTGAAAGAATCATTAAACTCCATAAAGAAGTAATCAAAAGTTGATCAATCAGCGCCAAAAAAAAAAAAAGGTGCGTGAGCTTAAGTGTATATAATCTAATCTTTTATCTATGAAATGTCGAATCTCGATTCAAATCAAATGCGCCGCTGCCAATGGATGGGGTTCTCTCCTTCTATTTTTTTGTCCCCATTTATAACATAAAATAAAAAAAAGAAACCCAGAAGATTTGATCATAAAAACACAAGTAAAAAAAACACCGGGTATCTCCATCCTTCCACATCCAAAAAAAACAAAAACAATGATCAACCAATCCTCAAAACCTCGCCTTCAAAGTCTCATACACCAAAAAGATAACCGCACTAGCCGGCGCAGATCTTAACACCGTAATCCCACACCCTCTGTACAACCCTCTAAACCCTCCAGATCTATAAATATCCTTCCCCGTATCCCAAAATCCCATCTGTCGACTCCCAACCCCACCTACCGCCGCAGTTTGCATTCGACTTTTAATTGTATCCGCCGGGAATAACACCCCATTATAACATACACCCGCACAAGCACCAGCGATCATCATCTCGCCCGCTGAAGTTTCCTCCTTTGCAACTCCAGTTCTTGAAAGATGAAGGTTTCGAAAAGCGAGAGAAACGTATTCGTACGTGCCGAACCATACTGCTGAACCACCTGTTTCTCTTAGGAATGTTCCTGATTGACCGTGCCACATGCCGAGGATGCCGTGGGCTTTTATGACTTCGCTTACTAGAGTGATCGGACCTGCATAACGGGGTTTTGCGAGGGTGGCTGTTGAAGCCATGGTTGCGGTGGTCGTGTAAGAACGGTTTTGGGTGGGAGTGGTGGTAGAAGTTGTGGATTTTGGTGATACATTATTGTTGTTATTATTAATATTATTATTATTGATGTTGTTGGAGGATTCCAGAGGCGGGGTGACGGCTTGGACTTGCATTTTGCATTTGATGAGCTCTATGGGGGTTAATATTAAACTACAGAATGCGCCGGCTATGGCGCCGCAGGTGACCAATGCCGGCATTGGCAGTTTTTGTTCTGGATCGTAAGAAGAGTAGAAGGATTGGCGGATAACGTTCTGAGAGGCCGTGTACTAGAACATATACTGTCAATTTAAATAGCCCTCAAAGATATATATAAATATAAGAAGGGTGGAACATACGCCGAAGAATAGTCCTGCGTTCTCTGCTGCTGCCCCAACCAGCGGCGGCGCAATACCACGGTATAACCCTGTTATTCCATCATTTCTTAAACCTTGGGTGAAGCAATCGAGGGGTCCTTTGAAGTGGTTTTGGGTCTGTAGTCGGACTTTAACGGTGTCGAAAGGGTATTCGATAAATTTGCCTACCATACCGGCGATCTATGAAGGTAGATTTTGTTAGTCATTTCTTCAAAAATAAAAAATATAAAAAAAAAGGTTGGGAAGTTAGTTGAACGGTAACATACAGAGCCGTAGGTGATATCCTTTATCGCTGTAACCGCATGACCATCCTTAGCGGCAATAGAAGTTGTTTCGAGGATTTCGCCCATTGTTCAGAATTATAAAAAAATAATAATAATAAAAGTTGTAAAAAGTATTGACCGAAACCGTCGGTGAAAGGGTTGGTTCAAAAAGATTAGATGTCGATTGCAACGGGTAGATTAGATCCGCCGATAAATAAAAGACAATATTTTTTTTTAAATTGCCCTGATTTTTTCTAGTAGAAAAAAGAGAAAGAAGAAAAAAAAGAAAGAAAGAAAAAAGTTTTAGCTAAAAACCGTCAACCCTCCACCAGAACTGATATTATTATGATATCAGCACGGTCAAGGGTGATTGGCCTTTGCTGCGCTTCCCTTTTGACTTTTCGGCTGTGTGGAGTGTATGATGTATTCTTCCTCAGCTTCCTGATCTGAACATGAAATTCCTTGGAAGTTTTTCCTTGTGGGGGGGCCCAGACGGAAAAAAAAGAGAGTTTTTTTGCCTGGTCGGAGGAACGGCGACTCGGGTACGTATACCTGGTAAGTTGAAGATGAAGATGCGCTGGTGGCCAAGCGGTATGTGGTTTGTAAGACAATTAGCTAAGTAAGTTGTCAAAGAAAAATTATGAGCTCCGTAACATTAACTCCAACCCGATTTGCAGAATGTAGATGTAATAGATGGCCGGTATTGCTGATTAGTGGTGGTGGTGATACTTCTGGTGGTACGAAGGTGAAGGATTTGGACATCGACGGGAGGACGAGCATTTTTATATCAGAGCTCCAAGCAAGCAAGCAAATAAGCAAGCAAATAAGCAAGCAAGCAGGCGAGCTAGAATCGCTTCACATGCTTTCTTCTTAATCGGATCAGATTATCCGGTTCAGCGGTGCATCGGACTTCAAAAAGCTTGTACCTAATCCTTTTTTTTCATCGAGTCACCCTTCAGACGATTTTTTTTCTTTCTTTGAAACTAAGGGGGCGGGGATTAATAAGAAAGAAAGGAAAGGAAGATCTTGTAAAGAAGAAAGGAAGAAACTTAGAACTGTGGTATATATGCCTCATATACACACATACAGACTCTCACTCACTCTCTGTCTCTCACACACACACGGCCTGCTCGTTGTACAAAGAGCAAAGAGAGTTTTTGGAATGTGCAGGCTTTAATGTGGATCCGAAGCGAAGTCGGTCCCTGAAAAAAAAAAAAAACAAGTCCCTCAGTTTTTGTTCCAGAAAACCGAGGTGCGTTATCTGATCCTCGGATTGTGTTGAGGTGAGGTTGGAGTGTTGGTCACGTGCTATATCAGATCAGATCAGATCAGATCACATGACTATTTTGAGCTTCAGAACCGGTCCAATATAAAAATTTCCGGACTTTTCATATATTTGCATATTTCGAAAGAACTAATCTTCCGGGACTTATAAAAGTTGTAGATTTTGAGTCGTGGTGCTCGGGCGAGTCGAATCAACTTGGAATTATCAAATTCCGCGGAGTATTTAAAAAGTTAGTTTTTAGCGGGGATTTCCGTACCCCATCGAAATGTCACGATAACTTACACCAAAAACAGCATGTGTTGACCTGTTTGACCAAGTGAGGTTGAATCATCACCAGCCACTTCAGAACTACACCAGCCACACCAACCACGCTTCGCCAAGACATTTCTTTTAAACTTATTTTCTTTGCGCTGTGGTCGCAAAGGAACTTTTTTACCACAGATTGACCACTGCGACTTATCGATCCACGCCAGTCAGCTAGTCCTCCACAATGTCTACGGAAATAATAGATCCCACAACAGCCAGCGTTCCCTCCCAGGGTATTCGCAAGAATGGTATAATCTCCCCCCTTCTTCCTTATCTTCCTACTAAATCCAAACCCTTCGCGACTAACTATAGCCCCAGGCAAACAATGGAAACTTCCCAAGGCTCCCTTCAAGCCCGGGACCACTACCATCTCGACCACCACCACCACCACATCATCCAAACAATCAAAATCTTACCTAGCCCGTCAAGCCGACCGTCTTCAATCTTCAATCATTAAGACCAAGGAAAAGGAGCTAAAGGCCGAGAAGGAAGCTATCCGTCAACAGCGGATACAAAGCATCAAGGACAAGCGAGCTGCTAAGGAAGAGAAGGAACGGTATGATCTGTTGGCGGCAAAGATGCATGCTAAACGTGTGGAGAGGTTGAAGAGAAGGGAAAAGAGAAATAAACTGTTGAAAGAGAGGTAGACAGGTAAATCGACATCATTAGATAAGGAGGACGAGGAGGAGGATGGAAGGAGAAGGCTCGGGGAGGTTGTACGATAGGGCACTGTGGGAGTGGCGTTCCGGGGTCCGATTTATATCTTTCGACATTACTAGAGCGATATACGGTATTTCACAAAGCGGCGTCTTTTTACTAGTATACTGTCCAACGATCGTAAAATGCATCAATCAAAAGTTCATATAATACATCAATGAAATAAAAGTTCATGTCATACCGGAACGAAATGACAGCTAAATAAAATCGATAAAATTCAAAAAAAAAAGTGCTTCCATGAGAACATAATACATCCTACCCAAATCATATGCCTAACCCTTACCGAAAAAAGAAAGAAAGAAATGCTATAACATGCTTATACATCAACAAAGACGGCTCTTTCTCTCCACCCCCTCTTCTCTAGCTTATCCGTCACCTCCTTCTCCAATGGGATAGGCTCATCGTTGTGCTTCAAATACTCCTTATTGAATGCCTTAAGCAGCCATGTTGCTAGCTTATCATATACAATCTTATTCGCATTATCTATAACGACCCGCTAGTCAGCAACTATCATTTATAGAATTGGGTAAAAAAGTAAGGGAATACTCACGGAAATAAATCGAATGGTCTGAATCAGGGAATACATGCACATCGTAGTTCTCAATACCCGCAAGATCCAACTTATCCAACAAGGTCAAGGAATTCTGGAAATGCACATTGTCGTCCGCCACTCCATGCATCAAGAGGAACCTGACGCTCTTGCCCAACGAGTCGACCTTGTTGATAGCGCTACTTTCGTAGCCCTTGGCATTATGTTGTGGAGTGTGCATGTATCTCTCAGTATAGATCGAGTCGTAGAAACTCCAATCCGTAACCGGCGCAACCGCCATACCATACTGGAAGGTCTTGCCTCCATCTTGTTCGAGAGTCTTGAGTGTCATAAAACCACCATAACTCCAACCCCAGATTGCGAAACGGCTTTCGTCGGTATACTTCTTCTTTGCCCAAATCTTTGCGGTTTCGATTTGATCGTGCGATTCCCATTTCCCAAGGTCTCCGCGAACAATGACTCGGGCTTTTCGTCCGATATACCCAGTACCACGGCCATCAACAGTGACGACGATGTAGTTCAATGTAGCAGCGATGTAAGACTGGAAATCAACTTTATATTCCTTACTGACTTGCTGGCTGCCTGGACCACCGTAAACCTGGAAGAGGACAGGGTACTTGAGCTTCGGGTTGAAGTGTGGCGGACGTCGTTCCACGACGTTAAGATCAAAACCATCAATGTTAACAGTAGAGTAATGTTTTGTGGGTAGCTCGTATTGGGAAACAAGATCCTTGAGGTTATCATTGGTTTGAATGACCTCCTCGTATGAAGATTTAGGGTCTGTTTCGATAACCTTTTGCCATGGAATTCCGGGGCCGTTGTATGAGAGCAAGGCGTAGCGGGCCTTGCTGCTGAACGAGGCAGAATAAAAGCCATCACTCGATGCGTTGGTCAATGGAGTGAGCTCAGAACCATCAAGCTTAACGCTGTAGATGTGTCGTTCGATCGAAGACTTCTGAGAAGAAGTGAAGTAGACCTTCTGGTTTTCCAAACTGATGGCTGATGGCGCATCAATAACTTCCCAATTACCCTTGGTAAGAAGGATAGGCTCAGTTTGATCGAGTGGTGTAAAATATGCCAAATGATCATATCCCTCGTGGACAACAGTGTCAATATATCCATCATTGGCTCTGCCGAACTCTGGTTCAGCTGGGATGTAAGTCGTATGTTGAGAAACTTCGAGCCAACCGCCATCGATAGCATTGATATCGACTTCGCGAACAATCCTGCCTTTACGGGTACCCACATCGATGAGAACCATCTTGAGAATATCGCTCTCACGGTTGGTTTCCCTGACGAGAACATTGTTGTTTCCAGCCCAAGTGACCTCGGTGATTAACCTTTCGAGGTCGGTGAAGTCATTCTCAATTGCAACTGTGAAAGCTTCGTCTTTCTCAAGATCGTAAAAGAGAATATCAACGGTTGGGTTAGGAGCACCGGCTTTAGGGTATTTGATTCTTCGTTCTTCGGGATACTTTTCCAATCCGGCTTTTGGAGTGTCTCCAGAAGGTCGAGAGACGAAGTATTGAACTGGGTATTCTGGGACCTGGGTCTCGTTCGTTCGTAAGAAAGCGATGAATTTTGAGTCAAGACTCCACCAGGTTGCACTGTTACCACCAAAAACTTCCTCTTCATAAACCCAGTCGGGGACGCCGTAGAAGTATTCTGTACCGCCGTCCTTGGTGATTTGGACGATTTCATCACCTGGCAGCTTTCGCAAGAACAGGTTGTTATCCAAAACAAACACTATCCCTCCGCTAGAAGGAGCCCAAATGGCCAATTGGATCATTGCCTCCGAATCCTTAGGATACAACGGGACGGTCGTCTTGGTTTCGACATCGTAGATAAAGTATGTCGCATAGTACGAATGTCTAAAGTTCGAAGAGTAATCCGCAGCAGCTAAAACCTGCTTCAAATCCGGGCTCGGCCACACCTTTGAAGCATATTTAGTGCCGCCTCCGAAACTGCTGGGGAGTGGAAGAGCGTCGGTCTCCATCAGAACTTTCTTATAAGCCTTATCCTTCACATCCTTAACGACCAAGAACCCATCTTCTGCCCTTTCTTCAAGCATCAACCCGTCCTTTTCTTCATCCGGCGAAGCAATCCATTTGATACTTTGATGTCTCGCCGAGAACTGACCGGACATAACCATGCTTAACGAGACCTTCTTGCCAGCTTTGGTAGTTTTGCTCTGTTCCGGATCACCAGGCGAGCCGGTGGTTTTCCAATCGCGAATGATGTATATAGCCATAGCCAACAACCAACTCCCGATAAGCACGGCAGCCAGAATCCAAATCATCCTGCGTATCCGCCCTTCCATCGGCTTATCACGTTTTTCAAAGGCGCGTTCGGCATCATTGAGATCGTAGGGAGCGAAATCCCCGTTATCCGGCTGACGACGACGAGGTCCGACATCATCGGACGGGTTGATTCGTTCGAGGACAAGGGAGGTTGTCGAGTCGGTATCATCGGAGTCAAGGGATGGTCGGCCGGAGTCGGTAGAGCTACGTCCTGCGCGAAGAGGCACGCGAGCCTCATCTTTGTAGGAAGAACTCATGGCTGCCAGGTGGAAGAAATCTCTCTCGAGAGCTCTGGTCTTCTACTTTGTCTGGTTTGTGTCCGATCGATTCAGGGAGATGGATTCGGTGGACAGCTTGGTAACAAAGATGGTCAAATTGGTTGTTTGAGCATGATCGAGCCCGAAGCTGAAGGGATGGAATGAAGGACACGTGGGAACGAGCGACCAAGTCAAGAAAGTAAGAGCAAAAAAAAAAAAGAGTACTAAACAGGAAGCATTCGCTCAGCAGATTTTAAGACGATACGATACGATGGTTGAGGCCGTGCGTGCGGCCTGGGTGTGGAACCTGGGCGGTTACGGGAGAGTTCCTGGTGGATGTTGGATCGTTCGGGACGAAAGACCTAAGTGGGTCTCACCAATCGTCCACCGCCTCATAACCGGTCACAGCACAGCACAGAACAGAGTACAGACCAGCTCCGTTTGTAAGGACGGTACATCATCGTGCAGCTGAAAGACGAGGTTGGTTAAAATATTAATCTAAGTCACATTCCAACCATTCGGGAACTTCAGCCCAAACCCCCAACCAGAATACACCAACTGTATACTATAATATGATTTTGAGTATTTATTAAATTCAGTTTTATATCCCATATAGAAGTCTTGACGGTGTTAGTCTAGCTTCTCAAGACATGTCTGCATCAGAAAATGCATTTCTATAAATAATCTATCGACCAAAAACATCTTGAAGTCCACGAGCTCTCTCTTCATATCGCCCAATCCCCTTCACGGCCGCAACTTCTTTTCCCGAAGCAGTCACCCGACATTTCAAACTGAAATCAGCCGCCGAATTGGTAACGTTACGAACTGTCAATATAATTAATTACTTAGTCAGGACAACGGATCAAAAAAGAAGAGGCGAGGCAAAAATTTAAAAAATTTTTAAAAAAAAAGAAAGAAACCATACCACTTGAGACCCATTTGACTAATTTCCATTCCCCTGACGCTTCTCGTAAACCGTCGACTTCTGCTGTCTTACTATGCTAGAATCCCGGCGTTATTAGCTCCGAAGGTAGTCGAGTAAATACGACGAACGATATGAACAAACCTGGAGCCCACCCGTCTGCTAAAGTACCCAGCTGGTGAATAACCTGCCTGCCTGCCTGCCTGCCTACCCAGCTAGCGAATAGCCCGCCTGTGTACCCGGCTAGTGAACAGCCAGCTAGTGAGCAGGCTGCTGGTTGGTGAATGGCCTACTACTAGCGCTAGTTAGTAGCGAATAGCTTGTTATTGTTGTGTTGTGTGGTGCCACAATATATCTATAGAAGGATAGGGTGTTGATTGTCTCGTCACTAGACTCCTCAACTGGTAGCAGCGAGGCTGTCGTCAAGAATAACCCGCATAAAGTACCTAGCCGCATATATACATATATATACTCTCGAATTAAGCTGGGAATAAGTTTCGCGAGGAGAACCTCCCATTGGACTTTGCGCCCTGTAGCTATGTAGGTCCGGAATACTCTCGGTTTGCATTTTGGGAAGGATCGAGACAACCTCTTTTGCGGTACGTACACCTAGAAGACCAATGCAATATTCACATATATATCAAACGATTTACACAGCATCTCCGGATCCAATGACATCAAATATAGATTCAGCCGTGGTTCTACCCACCTATACCCAAGAGGATACTCACATACTCATTGAATTCAAGAGCCTCAAATCATTGGGCAATATTTCTACCAATAAACAGCGGAAACTCAAATTATATCTACCATATCATAGCCACTTGCAGCTATACGTACTTACTTATGCAGAACTAAATACACTTGACCGACGCAGGATGTATTCTTTAGGGCCCAAGGATCCTTCACACTTATTTTGACGTTCTGCGCTGGCTATATATATTACCCTGCCGACCTCTTTCCAAGGCATCTGCGCTAGCTGTAGCAAAACCCTCACAGTTGCACATGGAGCTCCACCAGACTATACTACTTTGCTAAATTGAACTCTCTTTCAAGTTAGTATAATATTCAACGGCCGTGGAATTGGCCCGGTATCGATATCACCGTTTTATTTATACTATACTAAGGAATCGCTAGTGTTAAGGTGGGTACAGAAAAATACAACAAACAGGCGACCTTATTCACTCTAACTAGACAAAGCTAACAGAGAAATAGGATTTGAGGATTTCACCCGGAATTCGAGCTCGCGATGTCTGATACCCACTATCTAAGTGAAGGTGGAATCGAGGAGAAAGAACGGGAGTTGAGAGAATTGAGGCACACCGGCAAAATCAAAGAATTGGAGCATCGTCAAGGCTTAGAACAAACCGCACAAATGATAAAAAAGCTTGAACTTCAAATTGAGGAGATACGATCGGCCTGGACTGTCACTGAGATCGCTTATGAATCCGAAAGATTCATAAGAGAGCAAAAGGAAAGAGACTGGCAACGGCAGATTGAGATATCGAAAGAAAAATTAGCCCTTATAGCGAAGGACACCAGAATACCCAATGTCGTCACGGATTTGGCGATACCGGAAGGAAATCTTAAGATTGGATCAAAATACAATGATGAGGGGGATATTTCGGCATCTATGGCCGTAGATATCAGCCAGGGGGAGGTATGAGCGTCTTAATTCCAATTATTACATGCATATACATTCGCACAACATTACTCGAAGACATACCTGTAAACTCACTGACACTTTGAGAACCCGAGAAATAGCCTCAGGACAACCTCAAATTGGACCAAGCAGCGGATTTAACGCTCGATACCGCGGTCGAAGAGGAGTCCAACAACAAGACCTCATCCCTAATATTTATTGAGCCTGGTCAAGCGGCTGAGCAGACTACTTCCCCGATTCAGGACCCGGATTACGGCTCACCTACTCAAAGTCAGAGCTTAGGTGAAGGTTCTACTAGCCAGGCGCTGATGGATACAGTCTCTTCTTTCCTACCCTTTAAAGTTACCGAAAGGGTGGCTAGGATTCCACCAAACACTTATATGGATGACGAATTATCATCCTTTGCTTTAAAATACTATGTGGATTTAAATCCGCGCGAAGAAGGAGCAGAAATACAATTTATCGACATGGCTAAAGAACAACTTGACGAAATTTCAAACGACCTGGACACCGCTTCGGAAAGAGATCCCGAAGACACCTGGCTTCTTAGTATTATATACTACTATAAATTTTTGAAAACCGGATCGTTGGATGATATACAAAGCGCCATAAAAGGAACCGAGGAGGTGCTGTTAGACATGTGTACACAAGTCGATGACCCAGATTATGCTTTCTATCTGAAAAGCCTTATTACAATGCTGATGCAAAAGTATTGGTGTACGGATTCGATTGCTGACCTAAATCAAGCTATCATACGGGGAGAAGAGATGCTAACAATGGGGCATCACGATTACTTGAGCCAACTTCTGGACCTGATGAAGATGAAGCGAATAAAAGCTTGCAAAACGGGCAGTTATGAAGAGGTTGAAGAGATGAGGGTTATTTGTGACACAGTTCTCATAGAAAAGAACCTTGACATCGTAATGAACTGTAGTTTGGCAAAATACTTCAAAACAAGGGATGTCAAGAACTTGGAGTCTGCTTTGGAGGTAGCCGGCTCTCAAAATCATCCGATGAAAGCAGTCCTTTTATTCACGTTATCTACCTTCTTCAAGGACGAATTTGATCAGACTGCCGATTTCGACGACCTGAAAACCGCGATCAAGAGAGGAGAGGAGGCACTGGCTTTGAACCATCATGATAATAAGCTAGTGATCGAGATGTCGCACCACATTGCACGACTATATGTGAGCAAGTTCAAAATAACAGACGATCTTAACGATCTGGAAATAGCGATTAAAAGAGTAGAAGGAGCGATAGACCCGAACGCTGCTTACAGCGCAAATGGCCTTTTAGCCGACTTGTTGGAGACTAAATTCGACCGAACAGGCAATCTTGAAGATTTGCTGGCAGCGGTTGGCAGAGCGGAAGATGCGGTAGCAGCCGAACGGAACTCTATAGAGTTAGGCAATATCGAAGGAAAAGCACATCGACTTAACACTCTATCCGTTTTGCTCAGACGAAAGTTTTTATACAGCAGAGCCGAAAAACTCGATGATTTGGAAAGGGCTATAGCAGTAGCCGAAGAAGGTATAGAGGTTCTGATTTTCGACGAAGCGGCAAAAAAGACTCGCCTCTACAACCTGGGTGGTCACCTTCTGACTCTATATCAAAAAACTGGCAACCTGAACGATTTAACTAGGGCGATCGATTCTGCCCAAAAAGCCCTAGATCTAGCCCTGATGATTGAACCCAAAGATGACGCATCTTTAGGTGCAATACAAGGTCTTCTAGCCGTCTGCTTTTGGGAAATGTTCAGCCGAACCGGCAATCTCGAGGATCTACAGGCGGCCATCAGCATAATCGAAAAGTCCATACACGTAACAAATCAAGGTCTAGATGCGGCGCCATTGAACCGTCTCAATCTCAGCACTATGCTGGCCACTAGATTTATGCAAACTGGTAGCCTCGACGACTTGCAAACTGCCATCAAAATACTCGAAGAAGCTATGGAGATACTACCGCACAGCGACCTAGACAGACCCCGGTACCAAAGCAACCTAATTACTCTCTTGGAGACCAGGTATCGTCGTGTAGGTAATCTTGACGATATTCAGAAAGCCATCAGTCTAGGGCAAGAAGATTCCCCTACAATACAAGGCCACCCTGGCAGGCCGATGATGCTCGGTAACATAGCTAATTGCTATCGACACCGATACCACCAGACTAGAGTCTTTGAAGACTTGGAAATTGCGACCAAAACAATCGAGGAAGCAATTGCCATGACACCGAGCCCCTTTGGAAGAGCGTCTCTTCTTCCCGTGCTAATGGAAGCCTTTCTACAAAAGTTCAAGATTACCAACAATCCCGACGATTTGAATAGAGCTCTTGAGGTGAGTCAAGAGTGTATAGCAGCAACACCCGATGATCACTATGGAAAAGCAGAACGTTTATTTAATCTGGGGCAATGTGTAATGACCAAATTTTTACAAAATCCTGACATAACATATTTTGAACGATCGATTTCAGCTTTTGAAGAAGCTGCGCAAAGCTCTAACGCCAATATACATGTAAGAATCTCTGCAGCACATCGAGCGGGGGGTATACTAGCCGTAGCAAAAAACTGGACTAAGGCAGCTGAAATGATCGAAATTGGCGTGAGATTGCTCCCACTGGTTACCCCACGTCAGCTAAAACAACAGGATCAACAAGACAGAGTCAAAGAGTTCACTGGCTTGGCTTCGGAAGCCAGTTCTATTGCTCTTTCGGCTAACAAAGACGCAAAACATGCGCTGCAATTGCTGGAATTGGGAAGAGGGATCATCACCAGCCTGCGATTTGGCAATAGATCTGACATAACTGAGCTTAAAATGCAGCATCCAGAGCTGGCAGATAACTTCGAACGACTGCGGAATCTACTTGATTCACCAGGCCCTTCCAATTTATCTCATCTTGGCAGCATTAAGGATAATTTCGATAACTCCAATCTACCAAACAACCCTGATACCTGGGACTTACGTCAAAGACAGAAAATGGACCAGCTCAATGATGCAAACATAGAATTCAACAAGATCGTGAATCAAATCCGCCCTCTCGCAAACTTCGAAAACTTCTTACTGCCTCCAAAAGCAGAAGATTTGATTGCTGCAGCATCTGATCTAGGAACCTTTGTTGTGATCAACACTAGCCGATACCGCTGCGATGCGTTTATCGTCGATAAAAACGGTATACGATCACTGCACCTTCCGAAGTTGCAGCAAGAAGATATAGAAAGCAAAGTCAACTCCATACGATCGATTCGTTCAACCCAGTATCCTTCCTCAATTATTCTGAAGCAAATTTTTGAGATACTGGAGTGGCTTTGGGATGTTGCGGTTTGTCCTATTCTGAATTTTCTGGGATTCACTAGTCAGCCTCCTCTGTCAATTCACGAGGACAATTGGCCACATGTGTGGTGGATTCCAACTGGCCAATTAAGTCTGTTACCATTACATGCTGCTGGACGTTACTCGCGAGGGTCTACGGAAACTACGCTCGACAGAGTAATCTCATCATACAGTTCCTCTATCAAGGCACTTATTTATTCTCGATATCGCCAAAATCCACAAGATGTTAAAGATATTGCGCTGGCGGAAAGTCCGAAGGAGGAGAATAGAGAAATCATACTTGTATCGATGGATGAAACACCAGGGCAATCAGATCTTAGTTATGTTAGCCAGGAAATCAGCATGGTTGAAGGGTTACTCCACGACGATAACACGGCTAAGACAATCAGGCTGGAACGACCATGCAAAAAGGACGTTCTAGAAAAATTGGCTCAAGGGGGCTGCAAAATCTTCCATTTTGCAGGCCATGGACAATCTGATCCCACAGACCCTTCACAAAGTTCGCTACTTGTTAGTGATTGGAAACAAAATCCTCTGACGGTCGAAGATTTGATGAAATTAAATTTGAGACAGAGTTTTACGGCTCCGTGGCTTGCATTTCTTTCCGCTTGTTCGACTAACGACAATAACATCGATCAGTTACAGGATGAATCTATAAATCTTGTTACAAGCTGTCAGCTTGCCGGGTTCCAGCACGTCGTTGGGACGTTATGGGAGGTTTCTGATGAACATTCAGTTTACGCAGCAGAAGAAGTTTATAAAATCATTTCAAAGGCAGGGGACCAACCAACTGGCAATGGTGGAGCTTTGAACGGGAGGAGCGTTGCACTAGGTGTACATAGGGCTTCTAGACGTCTCCGGGAAATAACGACCCAGAAGTACAAAGCGCGAGATAAACTTACGGAGCTCGAAACTCCCCCGATATTATCTTTCGATGTTGAGGATGAGGTCTGCGAAACTGGTTTCAAGGGATCTCCGGAACCCTCTAGAGGGCCGGATGGTGAGGAATGTGGAACAAGAGCTAATAGGCGTCTCCGCCCCTTCGGTTTTGAAGAACTAGATGATAACATGCAGAAAAGCAATCCGCTTATCTGGGCTGCTTATATTCATGTTGGGCCTTAAAATCTACTAAATATAAGGGGTTTATTGTTTATTGGAAATGGGATGATTGTCAATGTTGAGCAGCGACCTTTGACCATCTCCATCTGTGTTCGCCCCGAGTGCAGGTGGTTAATCGACGGTTAGGAAATTGTGGAATAGCTCAGCGAGCAAGCCGTGCGGATACGATGATAAGCACTAACGAGATGGCAAAACAGAAACAAGAAAAGAGAAAATATCAACAGTACGCTTCTAGAAACGTTGACGGTGTAACTAGTCTCCTTCTCGCACGCCCGTTACCCACCGCTAACACTACTTTCTCGAAAATACAACACAAAAATTTACGTTCACAGTGTTGGGAACATGTGGAATTTTTGACTCTAAAACTTAGAGCGCTATATTGGAGGAAACGAGACTACATTGGAGGATATGTTATACTTACTTACTTAAGTACTTACTTACTTAAGTACTTACTTACTTAAGTACTTACTTAACTAGTTAGTACCTTGAGCTCCCAACAGTCTGAGCTCAATTCCAACCTGAGCTGAGATGTGCGTGTGCCGTGCGGCCGTGTTTAAACATGTTCGAGGTCGGTAAAAAAAACATAACAGCACAACACATAGTCACTTCATATCTCCTAGACAGTATCTTAGACAGTATCCGAGATTCATACGATGTTTTGTATCAAAATCATGATATCACCGTGTTCTTTCTTTTTCTTGAAATATATAATCTTCCTCAATGCGACGGCGATACATCATATTAATGAAATATGGAATTAAATGAATGAATTCTCGGACGAGTGTCCTGCTTGAGTCTGTGAAACACACACCACCACCACCACCACCACCACCACAGGTCGGGTTCTCTCAACGATATCTCCATGCATCCGCTATCCGTCTTTGGCCTGATGCTCATGTCATCCTAGCCTCGATCTAGAACTGCCCTTTTTACATACTTACTAAAAGTATACACCCTCTCGGATTCACAACCGCCTGTTTACCATCCTCTAACTCTCTCGAGATAGCATTGCATGCCAACACAAACGTGCAGCTTCCCGTGGGCGGGTGGTTGAATGCGAGGTACACCCAAAAACCCAACCTCTGTGTAACAACCTCCAATATCCGCCACTGCTGCACCGCTAGTTCGTCCGATAACCAATCAACAGTCGCTTTTCTAAGAACCATTCTCTTCGATTCCGTGCTGTTGTACTCCCCCACAATTTAACAGGTGGTCGTCCGATGTTCTTCTTAAGACATCTTCAAACCATCAAGGGGTTTCGTTTAAAGCGTAGGATTATGCCAGAAACGAGCGGGCATATATGCATTCCATACCTACATTACGTTACCAGACATTTCCATTATGATGTCCGACATCCTTGCGATGAAGATATAAATATCATCTAATCCCTGGAAGGTTCTCCCCAATCCCACGGCTGGTCTCGCGATTGCATCGACGATCTCCCTCGTCCTCATTTAAATATAATTGGATGAAAAATTACAATCCGGGTACCAAGGTAGCTTGGATTCCTCTTCGAGGTAACTGTAGGTGTTTCCCCTACATGTCAACATACCCCCCCTTTTACCCCCCTAAATCCCTCCAGGCCAGTCTCCCGATCTCCTAAGATTCTACGAAACAGAGTTTGACACGATCGATCTGGCGTGGATGTATCCTATCTGCACTGCCCTGTTCTGGCATGATCTATATAATCCTTGTAAGAAAAACTACCAGCGGAAATCACACGTTATCAGCGCTGGATACCTCGATCCGAGAAGGGGGGAAAGCCGGGCAAAAACCTCGACTGACTCAATCGTGCTACGGTTTGGTTAGAATTGTGCGATGATACCATGAAGTTACGTCCCCCCCGGTGCGCTTGTGGGCCTATGTATACTACATTTACTCATACATGCTGTTTCTCCCCAGCTCGTACACCGTAAGGGAGGAGGAGGAGGAGAGTGAGCATATTGAGTTCGAAAAATTCCGTGGACTCCTGCAGTCCGCCCATCGGATTTTAAATGACCGTTTTGTAGATTATCCATCACGTTATTTCTTTTTTAAAATAAATTCCGAGAGTTTGCTTACCGGCTTTTATATCAAATTCTCCACTCACGAGACCAAATACACAAAAAAAAAAAAAAAGAATTCAAATCAGTCTATTATCACACCTTTCTAGACCTTCTTTTTTCATCTTGAATTCGAATCCTAATTTTGATTATTAACGTTGCCCCACATATTGTATACAATCAAGTACTGTGCGAATTCGCATAATTCGGTCCGTTCCGTCTTCCTGGTAACCACCGTTATCTGTCCATCTCTAACCGGGTCAATATAATTTCTCCCTCCACTTACCGCATCCATCGCGATCGCCTCCCCGATCAATATCCCTAACACGTCTGAATGCTCAATCTGCATCATTCCTTCTTTCCCCAACTACTCCCCACGCTCTTTAAACTTTTTTTAAAAAAAAATATTATATTAAAATGGCCTTCCCCATGAGATCCAAAAACCCCGCCACTACTAAGTCTTTAAACAGTAAACCAAGTATCACCGGGTTCAAGATGTTTAAACTCAATATTTTAACTAGAAAGGATCGCGCGGAGGAGGATTATGATCCTGAGGACTCGTCGTCGTCGTCGTCGCCACCGGTGCTTCCATATTCACAAACTTATAACGATATCAACTCGGATTCTAATACTGGATATGTATCGATATGGAACGACTCCCCCGTCGTCAAACCCCTCAAGAACCAACTCGTACCGAGGGAAGCACGCGTAACGGATACGAGAATACCAAATCTTAAAGTCTTAGCCCAACCTCCAAGATCTTCGATGAGGGACTCGACGGCGTCTAGTACTAAATCGACATATGAGGGACAAGAAGAACAAGAAAAGGAGGATATAATCATCGAAGAGAAACCCATACAGAACGAAGTATCAATCACGAGAACAATGGAAATCGGTCATAGGAGGTTATTGGAAGAGATGGCGAATTACTGTTCGAGAGAACTAAGCGATAGGAAGGAGTGGGGGTATTGGTTCGAAGCTTATACAAAAGTGAGTTGTAACGTTCTTTCCAAAATAGGATGCATTTCCCTATCTAGAAGGGTAGTGATACATATGCGGTTATAAACGTGAAAAATGGTCGATGCTGATACAAATTCGATTGATCGAGGAATTCAGGGTCATTACAACATGTCGCATCCCCCTCAGACACCACCACGAAAGGTTTCGTTATCTTGGATTCCCACGCCGTTCCCAGCAGATGAGCCTGAGAGATTAAGGGTACGTTTTTTTTAATAATATTTTTCCGTTTTCCGCTGGGAATATCCCGAGGGGAAAAAATCGACTAACCTATCTTAGTCATTAAATCGCTACGACCTTTCTCGGGCTAGCCATATCGAGGCTGACCTACGAACGGTCCTTAGAGCCGCAACTACAGCGCTTAAGGCGGAATATGCATCTATCAGCTTTGTCGATTATGAATCGGAGACCTTTATATTAAATCATCCCATTAGAATGTTAGTTTGCATGAATAAATCTTATTCTAAAAGGATACCATGATACTAACTATTTTTTTAAAAAAAGAGGAATGGAGTCTAAAACAAAGAGGGCGTGGTCTTTGGGAGCCCATGTTATGTTAGGAAACGATACTATGGTCATTCTCGATACTGAGAAGGTATGCACAAACGTCCTGAAGAAAGTAATAGACTTAAGTAGTAATATTCTAACTATTCCTTAGGATTGGAGATTCAAAGGAAACCCAACTCTCCATAGCGGCGATGATAGAATTAATTTCTATGCGGGAAGTCCATTAATCTCAGCTGATGGTATGCATAATTCATCAACCCAAACTGCAATTATTGTAGAAGCATTCTAAACCTCTTTCCACAGGATACAACATCGGAGTCCTTGCGATTTCTGGAAGACAGCCCCGTTCGATATTCGGAAAGAACGACCTTCGTAGTCTTAACAATTTTGCACATGTTGTATCAACCCACTTGGAAAGACTACTCCCAGAAAGCCGACGAACAGTATCCCTAGTAGAACGCCAGACCTCCAATGTCGACACCGAAAATAGAGACAGCACTGCCAGTGCTCCAGCCAAAATGGAGGGCCGAACCCAAATTGAGCGGAGAGTAAAAAGCGCGGAGCTAAATCAGAAATATAGCGGAATGACACGCCCCAAGTCACCAGGACCAAGTCGTAAAGTTATGGCAGCGAGACTAGAGGCAGAGAAGACGTTGACCAAAGCTGGTCGGAGTACTCGACAGTATAGCCATTATCAAACTGGAGTACCGGTACTCCCATCTTTACCTATACCACCTGTCACAATTGACATTCTACCTCCTCGACCGCCTCCAACTCCACCGCCTTCGGCTACCACGCCCACTCATAAGGGACAAAAGCGATTTAGAGTAAGTCATATTTACCTTTTTTCGACAATCCCGAAGAGTAAAACTAACATACTTCTAGATAGGTGCCCAACCCCCAACGCCGCCAATATCGCCTTCCAGTATCCCAGGTTCTCCCAATTCCCCTCCTAGCACTCCACTCCCTCTAAACCTTCCCCTCTCAACTTTTCAAACCCCACAGAAAGTTCCCGAAGCCCGCGCGGTTCTTTCCGACATAGCCCAGGCAATCGACTTCGACTATCTCTACATAATCCGACTAGACCCCACTTCTTCGACTCTTACCTATTCAGACCTCATTTCTCCGTCTAGCTTCCAAGTCGTCGTAGTCCGTTCCTACCGACGCAACCCCGGTCCTCCAGGAAGTTTAAACCAAGCATTGAATACGGAATTACACCTAAAGGCATTAGGCGACAGATGTGGCCTAACCGCCGTGAATAGTCGAGAATCTGGAAAAGTCGATGATGATTCTTACCAAGTTAGTGTTCTGTTACCCATACAAAGGGACTATGTGGACGAAAGGGGGAATATGGTTCCCGGACCTATCTGTGGAGATGGGGTGTGGGATAGAGATAGTAGTGAAGCTGGGGTGAGGGTGTGTAGAGGTCATATACTAGGGGCTTTTAAGAGGAGGAATACGGGGAACCATCAGGAGGCGATTGAGAGGCTTAGAGCTGTGACTAGTCAGTTGGGGGAGTTGATGTTTGAGACGAAGGCCTAAGATGGTTTATTGTTTTATTCTTTCTTTTTTTTTCTTTTTAAAGTGAAGTATATGAGTATAAAGAGAGACAGGTGGAGGAGGAGATTGAATAATTGTCTTATAATATGGGATTGTTTTGCAACGGGATTGGGCAAGGTAGGTTGAAATCTTTTTGGCGTTTTTTGAGTTATATGGATTTTTGGGGGAGCCTGGGGTTACCTATGGTTCGGATTTTTCACTTCTCTCTTGTATACCGATTTCTATACGGGTTTTCTTTGTAATATTTCTTTTTGTTAGGATGGGATAGTGAAGGGTTTTTCATGTCTATATACTATAATTTCATTAATTTATAACGGGGTTTTATATATTTCTGGTCGTTCAGACTTGTGCAGATTTTATACGTGCTTCTAATATCGTTCATTCTAATATCATGGCTTTTATACAAGCACATTAAGCTTAATATATTAATATACACAAGTATTTATTATTCGAGTAAATTCAATGTCTTTCAGAATATCTAAGCTTGAAGATATTAACCTGGAATCAAAAGGCCTGGGGTTCCAGGTTGTTTGCCGCCAAGATTAGGCAGCGCCACGGGCTTCTTCGATCTCACCACCACAGCATCGACTCAAGATTTCTAATAACTATCGTGTAATCTTCCGATTTCAAGCTGCACGCTCTTTAATCAACTCTCGGGTTTTCGACCCAAATCCTTTGGCACGGGCAGAGCAGGGCAGCTCAAGTAACCCGAATATCTTCCATCTCGACAATTAATATGGTGTATATCATGGAATTCAAGGTCGACGGGGCTTGTCGGAGAAACGGTAAACGTGGCTCAACCGCCGTTGCAGCTGCCTGTCTATTCAAACCAGGCGGCCGATCCTACATCCCCAGAGTAAAACACCTCAGGGGCAATAAGCCGGCTCCCACGAACCAAAGGGCAGAGATCTTGGCCATCATTATCGCCCTCGAGTGGGCGTTAGAAAGATACTCGGAACTTTCGGGGAGGCCCTGTCTCGACGTTACGATTCAGTCGGATTCCGAATATGCTGTCAACAGTATGACGAATTATATCAAGAAATGGATCGGGAACGGCTGGTATAACGCCGCAGGGCGGCCTGTCGCAAATAGAGACCTTTTTCAAAGAGCTGTTGCTTTGGAGAATAAGATATTAGACATTGGACAAGTGAGCTACAACTGGATTCCAAGGGAGAAGAACCTAGATGCGGACATAGAATGCAGAGAAGCTCTTGATAGTACTTGTTAACACGGTGAGGTTGATGCGAGCTGGTGGAATGAAGATTCAATATCATTTATGATTTATGTTTATATATGCTTTGTGTATTTAATGGTATATGTACTTTATTTTCTATGATAAGATTTCTATCATTTTGTTGTAAATCTAATTGTGGATTAGTGTCAATCTCTACTTCTAGTTAGAGTATTTAGATTCCTTAGCTTTTATGGTCTAGACCCTCGGTTTTTTTAAACGAGTGGCGGAGATATTGATAAAAAACGCCAGCATCGATATCAGGATCATATCTCAAATTAAATATTATACCTCAAACCAAATCCTGAAAATTATGGTAATACAAAGAGCATAATCTTCAACTTGAGCAAAATCACAAACTTGACTTGACAATATACTTTGAATTAATATATTTTAATATTTTAATATTTGACTTACTAAGTTCTGTACTTAAGTACTTACATACATTACATAGACCAATTCAAACCTTATGATCTTATTAATCAAACAAGCTCCTATGTTATTTACTATTTCTGATAACTAATCGTCCCCAACAAAGCGGAGAAAATGAATCTCAGCGAGGGAGGGGTATAATAGACCTCTATTATACCTCGAAACCAACTTGGCCAAATTAATTCCATGCATGCCAGACTGTATACGCGTGTGATCACCCGCGAACGAACGTCGATTCAAATACGAACATCACATGCCATAAATTTAAATACTCCAAAAAAAAACCACCATTGAAATTAATTGATTCTCTCCAACGTTATTACTTTACGACCCCTCCAAAAAATTCACAAAAAAAACAAACAGTTTCACATGCAGAAACCTCGATACCAATCACCAAAAGCACGGTTGTTATAACCCCCAGGCCCGTCGGTGTCGACAGCGGTTTTCAAACGTCATCCTGTTCCAGGCTCCCCCCCTTTAAGCCTCGTATCGTATACGTATCCCCGTCGACTACCTCCAGAACAAAAGTCCAACAAAAACAACGCAGTTTTCCCACCACTTCTCCCGTCTCATGCCACATGTGCATGGCCATTAAACAGTTGAATTCTCCCAACAATAGCGGACCCACTTCTACTTTTATTTAATTAAAATCCTCCACGGCTACTATAAAAATCACTGATCATGACATTCCCAACCCCCCTTTCCTGATCAATAGCCCTCGCGAATTCGATTCCCATTAGTTACTATACTCTCTCTATATCGTTTTTAAAATCGTTAAAAGTAAAGAACCGATCTTATAAGAGAAACAAAAGAGAAAAAGAGAAAAAGAGAAAAAAATGATAGGAACCAGCTTCGGAGAGCTAATCATAATCCGCACGGCCATCACCATCCTCCGCAGTATCACCCCTCTCAGCATCATCTACACCTTCTCCATCCCTTTCCTCCCATCTACATTCCTGACCCCGACCACAAAACTCATAAGTCTATACCCTATCGCCGAAACCGCATTTTACTTTCTAATCTACCTACCCCGGAAATACACCCTCCAAGCAGCAGCAGAACACCCACCGCTCCCACCGTCTTCGGAGCGAAGATCGCTGTTTTTGAGGATTATATCGACGATACCGGATCATCAGGCGTATCTGCAACGATGGTTTTTGGGGGCTGAGCTGGAGGATATTAGACGGGATAATTTGAAGGAGTTTTTGAGGTGGAGTTTGTTTAATGCTTCTGGGAGTTGGAGTGAAGAACCTGATGGGGATGAACAGGAAGGTGAGGTTGAGGAGTATGTACAGATGCTGGAGCAGAAGATGGGGAGGAAGTTTGAGGATGGTAGGGGGAAGGCTGAGTGTTATAGACTTACTATTGATCAAGTGAGGATGAAGCATCGGCCGTTGACGTGGTATATCGTATGTTCCAAATATCTATTCTATCCAGATCCCCAAAAGCCCTCGAGTTATAAGTATGGGTAAGTATAGAAAAGAGACTAAACTGGTATCATATGGTATAAAATAGATACTCACGGCAATCGACACTTTAACCTCCATCCGCCTCGCACTCTCAGGTTACACATACCACAGCCGTCCCCTCTCCACCTTCCTCACAACCTTCCCCTTCCGCTTCTCCACCCTCTTCACATTCAACAAAACCCCCTCTCCAACATTACCATACTGGTACCGTCCACATACCTCCAAAACCACCCTTCCAATCCTCTACATCCACGGAATAGGAATAGGAATCCACCCATACGTCCCAACCTTAAAAACCCTCGCCTCAACCCTCCCCACAACGGGGATCATAGTCCTAGAAATCGACCCAATCTCCGGTCGAATCTGTCCGTCCATGCAGAAGAAATCTGAAATGTTAACATCAATAAACAAAATCCTCAAACACCATAACTTTGAAAAATTCGTTTTAGTATCAAACTCCTACGGAACGGTAGTATCAACTCACATCCTCCACGACAACCAGTTATCGACTAAAATAGATTCGATGGTGTTAATCGACCCTGTAACGATATTATTACATCTACCGGATGTGGCGTATAATTTCTTGAGGAGGAAACCAAAAAGGGCGAATGAACATATGTTACATTATTTTGCTAGTACGGATCAAATGGTCGCTCATACGCTTTGTAGAAGGTTCTTTTGGGCGGAGAATATTCTTTGGAAGGATGATTTGAAAGGTAGGAATGTGGTGGTTTGGTTGGGTGAGAGGGATTTGATCGTGGATACTGCGGGGGTGAAGGAGTATTTGACCGGTGCTGGGAATGGTCGGTTTGATGATGATGAAGGTGCGGATGAGAGGAGGGTGGAGTTTGTAAATGGTGATTGGGAAACTAGAGATGAGGAAGGAGGGAGGTTGAAGGTTGTGTGGGGGGATGGATTGGATCATGCTCAGGTCTTTGATGAGAAGAGGTGGTATACCCGCTTAGTAGGGGATATTGCTGAGGCTGCCGTCGCTGGCGGGCAAGGGCGGGTATGATGAAGGGATGCATGGAAATAGTATATACCCTGGGTAACGAGACTAAGTAGATATTACCACGAGTGGGATATTGGTGTTTAGAGCATATTGGAATACACTGGCTGGCGCGAGGGAATAGAGCAGCGAATAGAGTCGTCAACATTCAATAAACACTAGAAGGAGGGCAGGATCGAAGAGCAGAAGAATAGAAATAAACGGTAGCCGCAAAGCACACTTGCTTCACAGCTGTAAAGTAAAGTAATTACGTACATGAAGTGAACTCGTACCGTTCATAGAACAGGTATGAGAGAGAGACTGCTGAGCGTGAATGGAAAAAGAAAAAAGAAAATAAAAGAAGAATAATCCATCGCCATAAAAAAAAAAGTATTGCCCACCGACAAAGGAAAATATTCCTTTCTTCTTACACGTTATAGAGACAGAACAGGAACGCCAGATACACCTTTAAGGCTTTACAAGAAAGAGAAGGGGGAAAAACGCGGGTTTTAGAAATGATTCTTTGCAGGTTAGTACTTCCAGTTCATATCTTCATCACTTCCGATTAAATCATTAATCGACAGGTCGAAACGTGCCGAGGAAGGGCTTAGAAAGACCAGAAGTCGCTGGTGGGCTTGCTCTGGGTACGGAAGCTAGCATTCTCCTTCTTGACTGGCTTTTCATCCTCTTCAACTTCGTCGAATCCCCAACCGCGACCGGTAGCCTTTCGACCACCCATGCCGTCGTTAGCAGTCTTATAAACGGGCTTGTGAACATTGGCATCTTCATCCTCATGGCCAAAGGCCCAGGCGCGTTCAGAGCCCATTCGTCCACCCATTCCGTTGCCAGAGGTCTTGATTCCGTTGCCAGAGGGATTGATTCCAGCGCCATTAGCTTTCTTTGGAGTCTCATCCTCAAAGTCCCAGTGACGGCTAGCGCCCTTCTTGCCACCCATGCCGTCGCCCCTGGTGCTGATCCCGAAGTTGGCAGCAGGTTTGGCTTCTCCAAGTGGTGAGGTGTTGCTCCAGTTGGCTTCCATACTATCGACGACGGTTTGACGGGCCTGTGGGACACCGGCCTTCTTCTCGGTTCCATTATTTGGAGAGTCATCGGTCAAGGCGAAGTTGGACTTGTTGCCCATGCGAACATACGGCTCACGAGTAGGTCCATTAGCCTTCTTTGGAGTCTCGTCGACAATTTCAAACTGAGAGCTGAGACCTTTTCGAGGAAGAGGCTTAGCCTGCTGTGGTTGGACTGGAGAGGTCTCTGCCTCGTCGTCGCTCCAAGTCATAGTACGAGCATTCTGAGCAGAAACCTTGGTTGGACGCTTCTCGGGAGTAGCGAAATCAGCGAAATCCCAAGAGGATCCGGCTTTGGTGTAGATGCTAGTACGTTTGGGGGCGCTGGGCTTTGGAGTTTCGGCGTCCTTCTCTGGGTTATGTTCCAACTCGAAATGCTTGAACTTGTTATGATTGACGGTGACCTTACGGTCGGGCGTAGAATTGGTCTCATCGATTTCCTGGCCGACAAAGAAGGTACGACGAGGGCCAGTTCCGGTGCTACCCTTTGGAGTAGGTTGAACTGGGGCGTCGCCGTCTTCACCAATGATATCATGGAGTTGACGGCCTGGAGGTTTGATGCTGCCACGAGGAGGAGCTACGGCTGGTTTGAAGACATCTTCGTCAAGCTCTCTTGGTGCAAAAAGCTGGATGCTTTCACGTCCCGACTGGTTACTACCCTTGGACGAAGGACGTGTTGAAGCAGATTCGCTTGCATCGGCAGCGGATTCGGCGACGGAGCTGACAGACGCTTTGATGAGCTTGACCTGCTCTTCACCGGAACGGATTGGCCAGTTTTTGCCGGATTTACCGATGACGCCGAGCTGCTTGAGAAGACTGGCCTGATCCCAATATTGGCGGATTTGCTTGATCACGCCGTCTTCGAATTGAACGATGTGGACCTACAACAACCGAAAACCAGTCAGATCAGCGGAAAAAAAAATACAGGCACGCGCGAACCATGCATGCACCATGCATGCAGGCATCGCCAAACGAAAAGGGAAAAAACCAAACTAAAATAAAAATAAAACCACATTCACTTACCATGGGAAGAGTGACAGTTTGATCGGTTACAAAATTGTCGTCCAGGTTAGGCAGCAGCATTCCACCGCCATTGGTGAATTCAATCACATTTGAGATTTCGACGACGACGGAATTGTGGCTTTCAACAGAAGATAGAATCTTCTGTTCCTTCTTGGTGTACCATCCAGCCTCTCTCTTGAGATGGTTGATGATGGCATCACCGGATTGAAAGGAGCTCCCGGTGCTGCCGATGTAATGGAGACCGGCCTGACTATGCAGGGAATCTCTCTTGGGCGAGGTGATAAACTCGGAGTACAACTTCGTCAAAGAACCTTGAGGCGCCATCATTATTGCTGGTGATATTCAATCACGATAAACCCGTATAAAGCGCGTGGAATGCGAGGAGGTGATGGAGTTTCGATGAGACGAGATGAGAAAAATAGTGGTAAGAGGAGGTTTAAGGAGACAGTAAGAGAGCAATATCTGGAGACCAGATCAAGGTATATCTGAGAGAGGTCAGCCTGTTAGTGGATGGAGTCCGATGTGAATGTTTATAGCCCAAAATACCAGCCGGGACAGGACAGACTAACCACTTAGTAACTCGCTAGTGCGTCCGTTGCTGTTGCTATGTGTTGGTTGAGTTCGAGCTGTAACCGTCCAAATGTCTCCGGTCCAAAAAGTATGACGGACAGAGTTTTGATTTAGGGAAGTTATGATGTAAGGTTACAGCTAGCTTGCCCTTGAAGTTATTCACACTTTCCACAGAGGTTACCTACTTAAGTACTTAAGTGGATAGCTTTGTGGTGATAATGATAGTGGTGATAGTTAGTTAATTTGGGGGGTGGAAGATGCCAGTCTGGCACAGAATGGAGCTCAAGGAGTGGGTATCCAGCAAATCGAACCCAGCAAGGATGGGGGGAATGGTCTCTAGTTAAGTATGTAATAATTCTTTCTATTCTTTCGAGAATCGTAAACAAAAGGTCAGAAAACAGAAACAGGTCGGCAGAATAGGAGTAGTAGCAATAGCGAGGGTATGGATGTTAACTCGAAAAGGGAGGGATACTGTTCGTCAAGGTACCTTCTACCTCGACCGCGAGCGACTGCCAGGTTTTTATACGGGCACGCCGACACGGGCATAACATAGGGCTTACGGGGTTGTCATGCAAGGACCGCGCACGGGGTGGGTACCATAAACAAGCGGAGACGGATAGCTTGTATCAGGTACCTGTTATCATGGTACCCCCTCCCTTAGCGTCGATGTCTAGGCTGGGGACAGGCATCGTCATTGCAATGTAATGGAATGCATGCATGCATGTGCGTGCATGCAACTAGCAACCGAGTCGCACGGATATGGGTACTTGAAATAGATGTGTAAGTATACGTCGACGTGGAACGTAATGTTAACGCGACAGATATCAAAACAATCAGGAAAACAATCTATTCGGTTGTATCGATGTCCTCCAAAATGCAGAGATACCGTTAGATCCGTGGAGCCTCGTTTTGTTGCTCGTTACAGATTGAATGGGCAGGTGCAGGGGTCCGGGGAGAAAAGAGAAGACGGGCATTGGTCTAAGCCATAAGCAGAAAGCCGGGCAGGCCTGCAGATTCTGATACAGGGACAAACCAGGCGCATTGAGAGTTGTAGATGCTGCAAAGGGGCTTCACGAACACCGGTCCTGTAATAAAACGTTTAAAACGGGACTACGCTGAAGGTTACCTTTGAGCGGATGCGGCAGATGGCGTTCAACCGCTAGTTAATTCTTTGAATTGGGAGCTAGTTAACCGGACACATGATCGATTGAGCAATACGATTATTTATTTATATGACTTCGAGACATCGGCTCTCGCGTGCTTGCGGATCGTGGAGAACGAACCCACCCGCAATCCACGCTTCTCTTTGTTTCCTTCTGATTTTATTGGGCAAACTACCCAGTCTGCCCGGGCGTGGGTACCGCTGATAGCTGTACAGTCAATACTCCGTAATAGCAATTGCCATGTGCCGTCAAGGTACCTATGTGTACTGGACTTGTCTCAAGCTAGAATTTTTAGAGACCACTTTTGATGTCATATGCATCCATGTGGCCCAAACGCTCGGGATCTGGTGAATTGGAAAGCTTTCGTATGTTATATAGTAGGGATATAACCTCCACTCGATCTGCCAATCCAACTTTCTAGTGTCGTCACATGAAAGTGCCAGCATCATAATATACTACTATAAGTAGCCGTCAAAAAATACAATGGCAACCTATAGTTTATAAGCTGGTGCAGGCACCCTGGGCAAATCAGGGTCCCTATCCTCAATCCCATCGATAGTTGCCATCCGATTCTCTTCAAGATACTGCATTGTCAATGGTTGCGGGAATGCAGTAGCAGAATAGGGTGGTGGAGGCTCTCTTCGTCTTCGTCTTCTTGAAGTCCGTCTACGACTTCTGGAGACGTTTGCGATTTCCACATCTGTACTACGTCTTCTGCGACGGCGACGACGACGGATGAAGCGCCAGAGGCAGATTGCGAGGAAGCTGGTTACTACAAGGGCACCTAAATCAGAAAATTATATTGAGACGATTAGAATTGTGATACTAAGTAATTCTCAGGAAGGGGAATCACGAATTGGATGGGTGACATACAAACAGCAATGACAATGCACCTTGTAACCTGTGGCCTACCAGTGAGAACATTTCCATTATTACCATGTATAGGATCTGCTTTCGGACTGTCAGCGGCGTAGATATAACCACCAGCTGGAATCGCGGCTGCCGCACCACCTGCCATCAAAAGGGTCGTCCCGGGCACTATTGCCAGCGTGCGTGCTTTCAATATGCCCATCGTGCTAGTTGTACCTTTCAAAGTATCGTAAATTTAAAGATGAATAAGAGCCACAATTCGACGTTCTGCTCTACATCTAAAATGAAGACCCAGGCTCATAAATCATCGCCACAGTGAGTCTAGACGCCTTACAAATTAATATTCCATCGACCAGCCTTTCGAGACCTTGTCGTGTGCACGTGTCGACGACTCAAAGCTTTGGGATACCGCAGTTTTTTTTGATGTCCGAACGTCCAATTGGCGTACTATCTGTATCAAGCTGTAATACATGTACAGCACAGACCAATGGACTCCATCATGCTATATAAGCCCCATGGTTCACACCCGTCCGCCGACTCTTTGAGTTTATTAAAACTCTATTAGAAGTATTTATAACGTATTCTGCTCAACGGACGGACCGCATCAGGTAACATCTCGACGGACGGTGTATTGCGTGTTGTATGGATGCGTCGAATTGTAAAGTATATATACCGTGCCAGGTATCATATCGAGTTTCCATTTGAAATGGGGTTTATTCAATTCAGATGGAGAACTCCGAAGACGGTTTTCTTCATCCTTGAAGATTGGTAGGACGGGGCAGACGGGAGAATCCCGGATGAAGTTTTTTTTTTCTCTCTTGCATTCAGCTGCAGCTTCCTTGCAGAATGAAGAGAGGGCAGGAGGTGGGGGGACAGAGGTCTAGTTAAAGAATGATCCCTTGCATGCTGGCAACTGCGAATTTGAAATGCACAACCAAATCCTGTGAATAAATGGCGAGACTAAGCTAAAATAATAGGAATCCTGTGAGTCACTGTCATTGAAGCAAGGAATTTATCAAGTGACAGGACTTGCAGATTGTTGGACCATTTGTCAGCAACGCAGATGCATATCGTGATAGGTGATTAATAAGATATCGAAGATTGTCGAGGTGGGGAACGTTAACATTGATAGCTTCATCACCCCTGTCACAGCCGGAGTACATACATCTACCATATGGATAAGTCAGCATGGATATATATGCCAGATTGCAGCTAAAATCTAAAAAACTCTAGTTCGATATGCATATATATGCACGAAGCCTGAGGAGCAATCTGAGAATCTTAGGCAGGAAACCGAAAGGAATACCTATCTCTGAATTTCCACGTTCGCTCGCTCGCTCGTCCCGTCGCAATTCTCTAACCTAGCCACATACACATACATACACATATACATAATTATATAAGTACTTACTTAACCGAGTTGAGCTTTACAGGATACGATATACAAATAGTCTGGGGGCTTTGAGGTTTAAAAGCTAAAAATTAAAAAGAGGATTAGTAGACAGCACCCGTCTGACTGACTAAGAACTGAGGTAAACATCTTCATATTTAATTTATCCGGCCAATGTAATCCCGACCGGAACCTGTGAGATGCATCATATAATATTAAATATCTGGGGGGACACGGCGTATTATATGTAATGTGTACATGTATCTGCCGTAGCCGGTTTTGTAACGAATATAAACGGGTCTCCACTCTTACAACCGATATCGATACCCGATTCTAGGCTAACTAGTTCTTTCTTTCTTACTATGCAAGTGAGGAGATATTCATAGGCAAGAAGTATTTAAACAAGTGTATAAAGAGCCTGTGAATGGACTCGTGAAATATGAAGCCCAGCTGCTTGAATTCTTTGAGGCAAAAACACTCCAGGCCAGTGCAGTCCCACGCACACTATTTCCTGAATCCGGAAGACTTCACAATAAAACTCGAAACTATCCAATTACGCCCAGATCGGCCGTCGGCTCCAACCGTTCGCTTCCTGTTGGCGGAGCCTTCTCGGAGTTTACATCTCTTAGCTCCTTAGAACGGCTTACATACTACATACTTGCAGAACAAGAATGACTATGCTCTTTCTGGCTGGATACGAAAAGCATAACCGTTTCCTGTGAGCCTACATGCTACAGGGGGCCACTTTCGACTCGACTTATTAATATCATCTGATTTCCATCTTTTCGAATTTTTTCCTGTTCGTTTCCCTTCAAAATTATCGATCCGTAGAAGTTCAGTTTTCCAGTTGATTTTAATTCCTCACGACCGCACGTACATTACAATACCTACCTACACACTTCATACAATCTCCGTGGAACATAGCTAGCAATCACCGTGAGACAGCTCTCGTCAGCACCACACACACACACACAGACACACCCCGCATTCATTTTCAACAAGCTTAGCTTAGTCGCCCGCGTAGAGAAAAAAAATACAGTCGGGGCGAGATGACCGCGAATCCGCCAATTTCAGGATCCGGCTCGGGGACTCACCAGTCCTCCGACAACTTCCGAGTCATCCGGAAAAGGAACAGAGTACCCGTCTCTTGCGGTCCTTGTAGGCATAGAAAGTACGTACCGTACCCCTCGAGGTATCCTTATCGTATGTGTTGCGGGCACCTGGGTTGGAGCTGACGGAGCTGGATGTTCGCGGCAGGCTCAAATGTAATCGTCAAAGTCCGTGCGAGAATTGCGTGAAGAGGGACGATATCGCTTCTTGTAAGATATAACTAGCTGGGATGCAATTGCATTGGGGGTTTGGTTCACGAATATTTACTCGTTGTGAATAGGCAACTATGCATCCGTCGCAGCCCGAAACAGACGCGCCAACGCCGCTGGCGATAAAGCCTCGCCGGACGATATGCAAGCCCGGATCGATCGGCTGGAAGGTCTCGTCCTGTCGTTGATGGGTAGTGGCGCCCCGGACGTCAACCGTCGGGGGTCCAAGGACTCAGCCAAGGAAGATGTGGACATCGATGAAGACGCCGGGTCGCAAATGCACACGGAGGAAACCACAAGCGAAGAAGGTACGAATATTGAAGATCAACATGATTTTAATGTCAAATCGGAAGTGGATGACGATGTTGAGGATGTACGAAGGTACGCGGAGCGAAGGCCATTCTAGTTCTACTACCAGAAAACGAACGGAAAATGACTGAGGTGGTGTGCACAATAGCCAGCTAGGGTTTATGAAGGTGGAGCATGGGAAGTCGATGTATCGGGGGTCGTCCCATTGGGCCCTAGTTCTGAGTGAGGTAAATACCTATCCTATCCTCCTATAATCTTTTTATTGAAATATTCGAAAATATGTTTCTAATTCGAGGTGCTCTACCCACAGATCGCGGAAGTCAGAAACTACTTCACCGTGGCCGCGAACAGAGAGAAGTTTGAATGCATATCAAAAGAGCAAGAGAGGGAAAAACTCCAAACTGTGAACACATGTTTTCCCTTTTCCGCCTCCAGTGTGTTATCAAGAAATGAAATTCTGCGGTACCTACCCACCCAGTCCGTGGCCGATAAGCTGGTGGAGCACTGGTTCGATGCCTTCGATCGCTCATATCACATCCTCCATGGCCCGACATTCCGTAAAGAAGTAAGCATTAAGTAGGGTGCCTTTCTCTATTTCGGATAGCCTTCTAATTTGTATTTTGAACTAGTATGAGGCATTCTGGCAGGATCCGCACTCTCCGAAGGTCGACCTCAGCTGGATTGGTCTTCTTATGGCGATCCTAGCTACGACCATAGCTGATCTGATGAACTTGGGTCGGATGGCCAATGATCCAGAGTTGGTGGGTATGGAATCGGATCAGTACAAGCTGCCTATCGAGCACTGCATCGTCCTAGGTTTGAATGCCGCGAAACCGGGACTCTACACTATCCAAGCAATGATTATCTATTTGGGGTGGGCACGCAATAAATCAAATCAGGAGCAGATGTGGCTATATCTAGGATTAATACTGCGTGTAGCGCAGTCTATGGTACGTTTTCTGGGTAGCCTGTATATTCCAGAATACATGCTAATAAAATCGTCAGGGTCTTCACCGTGATCCGAAGAAATTCGAAGTTGATATAGCTCCATATCACGTCGAAATGCGAAGGAGACTGTGGAATGTCCTAAGCTGTATGGATCTCCTAGAGTCCATTCGTATCGGTCTACCTTCTATTGTTAGAGCCGGGGAGTCCGATGCCATGCTTCCATCAAACATTCACGATTACGAATTCGACGAAGACTCAAAAACCCTCCCTCCCTCCCGACCTATGAGCGAGCATACGCCGATGTCGTATATGATCGCCAAAAGCAAACTCGCCAACGTCTTTGGTCGAGCGGTCCAAATGATTAATCAGATCAAGCCCGCCCCTCACTATGACGATATCCTAAGACTCGACGCAGAAGCAAGGAAAGTGTACTCTTCGATGCCAGATTTCCTGAAGTTTAGGCCGCTAGAGGAGTCGAGGGTGGACCATCCGGCCTTAATCATGCAAAGATACGGATTGAATATCCTACATCAAAAGTCGCTACTTATCATGCACAGACCTTACTTTACGTTGAGGTTGAAGAGCAATGCTCGATATGCGCCGTCAAGACGTGCATGTCTTGAGAGCGCGATGACATTGTTAAACCATCAGTATACATCGTGGGACACACAGGTAAGTTTTACTTGACATCGAACAATTGGGATTACACTAATCCCCCCGTCATCTAGTATAATAAAAAGGATAAGACTCTTTATCATATCGATCCAATTTCACCTAGTGATTACCTCCCCGCGGCTGTAATTATTATGATTGAGGTCTGGCAAGCTCCTGCCGACTTAAACACATCCAATGGCGGTATTTTTACTATGGGCCGAGGAGACCACGAGCATATGCTCAAGGTCCTGGAGCGCGCATGCCACATCTACAGTAGCTTCCCGGACAACTTGGAGGTCGCAAAGGCTTATGCCCTGCTTTCTCATTTGATCGAAAAAGTCAAAGCGAAATTTTATGCAAGGAATAGGCCGTCCGATACCACCCCCACGCAATCTCCACCAGACAACTACTCTCCATTTTCTGGTCAGCCAATGTCTACGACTCCCGAACCATCATCTACGAAGGATTCAGAACACTCAGCTGCCCTGACCTTGGGGATGTTGAGCTCTGGTGGAGTCACCCCCTTAACTTCGCCACCAAGTGTGTTCTCTGGGTTCACGACAGCGCCGGCGGCGGTACCTATGCAAGATGTTGGGAAGACGGGCTTGACACCTTTGTACCAACCTGCATCACCTTCTGGAGCGAATTCCGCTCCGCTGTCATTCTTCGGGCAAGGAATGGGTATTATGGGGATGGATGGACCAAGTAGTTTGGGATGGGTAAGGACTTCCTTTTCATGATCATATAATGGGATTGTTCCTATGCTAATGTCTTTCTTAACAGGACGAGTGGGATAACTTTATTCAAGGAATAAACTCGGATAATATGAATTGGAATATCCCAATGTCGCCTCCAGCTTCGAACGGAGAGTCCAATTCTGAGTCCTCGCCACAGTGGGCATCTATGATTGCACCGGACCCCGGGTCGAACTAAGAATGAATATATAAGACCTTAAATTCTTATCTTGCTATTTCACGTCATTTCTTCTGATTTCTTTGGCCTTTGGATATGTTGTTTTAACCGTTTGGGTGGCTTGGGTTTAGTGTTCACAGGATGGGATAGATTCCAAAAGCTCTGGTTTAACCGGGTGTAGTTTAAGTGCTTATATGATGAATGCCTCAAATCTCCTCTCCTCCTCCGCCGTTAATTGTAAATGATATTGCCCTTCGAGGACTTTGTACTAGTATATTATATATATATAGTGACGCCTGGCTACTCGAGCCAGAGAATATCCATTTCCCCGAACCGGTTGGACTTGATTCCTCACAAGAATGCTGGAGCGTTGCGGGTGTTGCAGAAATTTTCCATGTCTTTCTTTTCCTTTTAGTGCGGCGACCTACAAAAGGAATCTTATCACGACCAAAAAAAAGTTTTACCGAAAACCTACTCTCTTTTCCAACGACACAAAGAAACCCATCTTCCTCCCGACATCCTTGATACCCACGATTTCTACACTTCATAACTCCGGAGCACCTCGATTTTGGTCCTTTGTTGCATCTTCAACTGTTTTGAAATTCAATTCCTTCATAGCAAGGTTTTTATATACCCATCGTTCAAGATGTAAGTCTGCCCGCTACAATACGTGGGGTGGTGATGGCTTCCAACCCGTCTGCCCGCCGGACCATCCCGAAAGGCACCAACAGACCGCTAATACTTCTTACTAGGCTCTCTCTTCGTCGATCGATCTTCCGTAACCTCAAGCCAGGTGCTATCTACGCAGCTCCACCGGTTCTACAACAACAGCGAGCTCGAGCCTTCCAAGCTGTTGCCACACTTGCCGACAATGCCGTGATTGCACCCCGCGCTCCATCCCCACCACTCTCCAGAATTCTTCCGACAGCAGCGACTCAGACCAGAATGTACTCGAGCCTTCCCGAACAGTCTCCAGACCACAGGGACTTCCAGGGTAACCCTTTACCACCAACGAAGAGGATCTACGTTGGAAACATCTCATATGGTATCAGAGGCGAGGATTTGGAGCGAGAATTCGGCGAGTTCGGAAAGGTTGTTAGTGCAAAGGTTGTTTATGATCCCCGTGGGCTTTCCAAGGGGTAAGTACATTATTTCTTTTTCGCAGCGAAAAAATTTTGATATTGGTAAAGTAATTCCTTTTCGCTAACTTCCGGGCAAAAAATTAGATTCGGATATGTCGAGTATGAAGAACAGGATGCTGCTACCGCTGCTGTCCAGAAGATGCACGGACTTATCGTTGACGGTCGACGCATAAACGTTCAATATGTTCTCCGCCCAGACCGTGAGGGTCCCACCAATGGCGAGAGCAACGCTCCATCCAGAACTCTCTTCATCGGAAACCTTTCTTTCGATATCACTGACAAGGACTTGAACGAGCTCTTCGCTGGTGTTCGCAATTGCACCGACGTCAGAGTTGCTATTGACAGGTAAATAATTTCCTTTGTTTCTCCATTCTTATTTATTTATTTTAAAATTTCATATCTGACATTGTATATCTAGGAGAACTGGCCAACCCAGAGGATTCGCCCATGCCGACTTTGTTGATATTGCCAGCGCTGAGGCTGCCAAGGGTCAGTTGGAGACCAAGTCTATCTACGGCCGTCAGATCAGGATAGATTTCACCAAGACCAGCCCACAGAGAATGCCACTCGGCTCCACCGGTCGATCTTTCATCAACCCCGACAAGGAATAAATTCAAAAAATTCAAAATACAAAAATAAAATAAAATTGAGAATCGTTTGAACGCTTTTACGAAATTTCGATACGAGGGTTGTCGGTATGGCGAATGAATGGGAACGTGGAGAACTTTTTTTATGTGGTGTGTGTGGGTGTGCTCTCAGAGTGTGGTTCCGGTGCGAGGTGTCTAAAAACCTATCTTTTTTTACAATAACAACCCAAAGCCGAAAAGTCAGTCCTTATGTTTATTCGGGAACAAGAGAGGGGAGGAGGATATAAAAAAAAATCTTGAAGAGGCAATTATAATCTAGACCCTACTGCTTCTCTCGCTCACCCCCCCATATTTACAATCGGAGTTACAGATTGTTGAAATTTACTCTTTGTACATTTCCCTTTTTTTCCTTTGGTTGCTCGACTTCCTCCTCCCCTTCATCATCTCCCAACTTGTTCCTTTTCTCCTCCTTCCTCATCACCCACTCGCCTTCCACTTCTTGTAATTACTTTTTCTTTTATATCCCCCTCCATTGAACGAAACGGTGGACCCTGTAGGGTTACACACCCAGGGCGCATTGCGTTTTGTTTATATGTATGTACTTGTAAGATAGAACTGTTCTTTTTTTTTTTTTTTTTCTCCCTATTCCTTTCTTTGACTGGAAATTCCCTTGTGTATATTTGTGAGATTTTCTTGGATAGGTTCAATACAAATAAGATCAATCTCCCACCAAACTTCTATTGATTGGCTATTTCCAGTGACCAAGCTTACTATAGCTGTAAGGGATTGGTTGGAAATTAGAGTTGTATAACATGTATAGGTATATACTAAGAGACTGATCTACTCCTCCTTCACAGCCTTCCTCTTCGACTTAAGATCCCACCCATTCAAAACGCCCACTCCAACATTAAGATAAGTCGCAAACGAAACCCAAGCCATATAAGGCAGCATAGTCCACACAGCAACCTCATCTCCCAACCTCGAATAACTCCACGTCAAAGCCCCTAGGTTAACACCCAACCCCAGGATATCGAGTAACGCCAACCCTGGTTTTTCAATACCGAAGAATAGTGGAGTCCAGAGGAAGTTTAGGATTAGTTGGGTGGTGTATAAGGTTGCGGTTGTGGGGAAGTGAGGGTGGGAGTTGGAGGATTTGTAGGCGTGGTGGATGCCGTAGCCCATTAGGCCGTAGAGGAGGGTCCAGACTGGACCGAAGAGGTAGGAGGGCGGGTGCAGGGGCGGTTGGGTTAGGGAGTGGTAGGTTGTTTTGGTTTTTGCTGGGGGGTTGGGGGGTTAGTTTAGTACCTCTGTGGGGGGTGGGTTGGAGGGGGGCTTACGGCTTAGAGACCAGCCTATTGCGGAGCCTGTGGGTTTTTTGGGGGGGATGTTAGTTATGGTGGTTTAATTTACATATATTACTTGATTAAGATATAAAATCCGGGTTTAGGGAACTAACCTATGGTTATTGGAAGAAGGATTGAAGCTGCAGGGCTACTGAGGATTCGAGGGTGGAGGCCTAAGCCTATAGTGGTACCCAGGATGGTGGGCATGATTGTCGTTCGGAATATAACGCGATATGTGTATCAATAGTATGTATTTAGGTATCTACAATCTTTAATTTATGAAATATATGATGCTAGACTGCAGGGAAGGAGTTTTATGATTTTATGGGAGGAAGAGAGGGGAGGGTTATATACGAGATGGGGGGAGGGGTAGGTGTTAAGATAGATATGCCGCGGGTGAATTGAAGGGACTGTTAGCTGTTTTGTGAAGATGTATTTCGTCATGACATCTGCAAGGTACGGGATTGGACAAGGGTTTGGTGACAGGGGTGGTTTCAACACCCACGGATTTCCGGATATCCGCTGTCCGGTTGAGTTAAATTTATAATTTAATAGCTTAGCTAGAATTAGAGACTGGAGATTTAGAGCTTGAGAGAAGCTTGGAAAAATGAAGGTATTATTTGGGTGGACCTGCAGTCTTGGCAAATGGAACTGAGAGAAAGTTCTGGGTGTTATTATACTATTATATTCGGTCGATTCTGGACTATTCCTCCGCGCTTCTTGTAGAAGTTCTATTCTATAACTTTAAAACTATATTAAAATATGTGTAAGTATTTCTCCCTTGATTTTTTCGTGACCTAGAGATATCCCTTTCGAATTCATCTACGGTTAAATTTCACAATCAAGTATATATTACAGTCACGGGTCTAGAACTGATAGAATTCCATACGAAGTCAACAGATTCACATGAACGGCGGGGTTTAAACAATATTCATCGATACCCTTAACACCAAGCTTCATGGGGTTGAAGTATATATAGATAACTATGTACCCTCTAAAGGTATTGTAGCTGCCTTGAATATTTCCAGTATTAAAATCACCAGTCCCAGCCGGTAAAAGATACTAGAATTATAATATATATACACTGCAGATATATATTAAACAAGCTAATGTCAGCTTGTACGTATGGATCTGAGTACGAAGTTCCTGGTATACTACTTATTCAAACTATATACAATGTATATAAAATATTATAATTAATTATATATATTTGCTGCGGCTCCCGGTTACTTAAATACTATCTATAGTATTGTTAACATATTTATCATCTATAGAACGCTTACTATAATCGATGAAATTAACTGGCTTGCATGGGAGCTATACATGAGTTCAGAAGCAAGTGACTAGTACGGATATATATCATGATCGATCACAATAGTCATTTGTACTCCAAAGACAAAGTGGTTAATTAAGCCATCAGTCCCAATGAATATTCCCAATAAACGCCTTTTATTTGCATATATTTTATCTACAGTATAAATTCAAAACCCCGGTTTATTCGATAATAGAAATCCAACTATAACGCCTCCTTAAACATAGATATATGAAATACTTATAAAACACCGGAGGCATGCACAGCATAACAATAAAATTCACCAGATGATGTAAATCTAAGCTGGTGGTAGTGGTGGAGGAACGGCACAAAGTTTATTAAGCTTAACCTCGAACAACCTGCTCGTCGGGCTTTCCTTATTCTTCTTGATGTCTGTATTTTTGAGGAAAGGAAATGATTAGTTTTTTTATTTCTTATATATAGAACTAATCAAGCGCAAAAAATTGGTTGGTATCAAACTCACTTTCACATAGTCGGGCGCATAGGGCTTCGGCGCCTTTGTCTTCTTTCTTGTCGCCCACGGGTTTGAATTTATATTCGTTGCAGTTTTCTGCCAGAGGTGGCGCTGTCTCGTCACGAGCTTCTAGTCTTCTGGAAGTGATTGGAGAAGCCTCGCGAGCTTCGAGGATTCTGGGTATGATTGGAGAACCCAGGGAGAGGTTGACAAGAAGGGCTGTAACGATGAAGGTAAGGCTTGAGATCTGCATGATTGATAAATCTAGATTTTGTAAATTTAAAGGAGTGTGTCTATAATGAAGAGTATGTTAGCTTGATAGCTATAAATTTATACTAGTAGAACTCTGTGGAAGTTGTGGATGAATTGTGTATATCCATACCTAAGAAATATTTTAATATTATATATCGGTAACGACAGTATCTCTTTAGTTAATTTCCGTTAAATTAAATCAACTACCCAGAGCCAGGAAGATTTTCAAAAATATACTACGGGATCAACTGCCATTTTATATTCCTCGCACGGGTCTAATATACATCCCAAAGGTCGAATATACCGAAATGTATCATGCCAAGGAGCTAGTCGAATATAGAAATCAAAGGCGTTGTTGAGCGTCTGCTCGCGACATTAGTATCTTCGATTCGATTCGATTCCGTACTAATAATGTGAAGATGACTTGGACAGGCTAATATGTAGTTTTCATTAGAGATTCGAATAACTGGTTTCGTTTTGATGTACGTAATTTCGAGGCTTTTTTTTGTTTGGGAAATGGTATAATGTGTATCAGTAACGTTGGGACTGACTACCGAGGCGAGAGATATCTCAGTGGACCTGTGTCAAAAGTCGTATTATTGAGTAGCTTTTGGACGTATTAATATTGCATAGAGATATCTCGGCATCTTTTGACTCCTGCAGATATTTCCCGTTCCATGTTTTTCTTCCGAGAGTATTTGTATATATACGCCTGGAATTGAGACTATGTGTACATCATTAGGAACTATTAAATTGAATGAAATGAGTGTTCAATGTTCATGTCAGTGTCGTACCTAGCGTTGCATTTTGGACGGCTAAGCCGCTAGCAGGGTTTTGGCCAGCCAGGCCGCCAACAGTACCGGGCGCCGTAGCTTGTAGACGTAACACAAGGCTTCGACTCCTTTTAGTTACGATTTCAAAGTGCGTCGTGTATTACGAGGCGGCAGCCTACGCGCGAGATTATATAGTAGACTCACCCGAGTAATCAAAAAAATCGACATATAAGGTATTATCACCATATATCACGAAATCTCCCTCAAATTAATTCTTCAAAGTATCAATCCAACTTCTTCTATAGCTACCCGTATACGTACCCCCGCAATTACAACATAAAGATGTCGGTTTCACTATTCAGCCTCCCGCGAGAGTTGGTTGATGAAATACTTTCATACGTCTCCAAGCGTGACTTTAGACGGTTTTCTCGGTGTTCTCGCACGTGTCGGGATTTTATTATTCCGCTTGTATTCAATCGTATCGAATGGAGGGCTCCTTCTAGGGCGGCTGCGTTTCGTGATGGAGGGATCGTTGGGCATTTGAGGCCTGTGGTTCAGTATGTGGTATCCATTTGCTTCACATATCCAAAATCTTGGGATTGCAAAGAAAGAGAAATACAATTAAAAAAAAAGAGGATATTAATTGCTTATAGTCACATATCGATGCATATGCCCGGACGTTCAAATGAATTGCTCCGAAACATAGATGCTTTCATGGTCTACATGGACGTCCTAGCATTATTTCCAAAAATCACCAGCCTATGGATAAATCTATCAACAATAGCAGAGCTAGAACCAAACCTAATCCAAGTTATCTTCACAAAACTATCAACCAGCCCGGCATTTCACACACTCAAAAGTCTAAACTTCACATGCAAACGTGTTGCGAGTTTTAGTCTGCACGATCTTGCAGGTGCGAGGAATCAAGACTACTATGCAGCTTTACCGGAGAAGTATTACGAATACTTAGGGCCTCAAATACGGAGTGGATATAACGTGGACCCGCCACCAGGTCCGCCGGGGTTGACGGAGTTGATCGTTGCTACCAATCAGTTTTCACTTACTCCGACTCGTAGAGCCGAACCGCATATGTCGTTTCTACACCAGTCTTGTGCGAAAACATTGACCAAACTTCGGATCAGGAGCGATGCGGTGTTTGTTGCGCCGGATCCGAAGTTCGACGTTTCCGAGCATAACTTTGATTGGCAGGGGTTGAAACAGTTACAATTGGAACTTGGACATACTAATTTACTCGTTTTGCCGGAGATCAGAGATAGGTTTCGTAATATTGAGGATTTGGTGATATTGAAACATGGTGCTTGGTATGGTGCTAACCAATGGTTACCCGATGGAGACGAAACGGTGCCGCGGGAGACGATGTTATGTAATGCCTTCCAGGGGATGAAGAATTTGAAGAGATTAAGACTACCATGGCCGACTGATAATTCCGGAGGGGATATATTTCACAATAAGAATCATATATCACCGGAAGGGCTGGAGAAGGCTGTTAATTGCTGGATAAGCGGGGGGACGGAGAAATTGGAAAAAGTGGTTTTTGCAAAGGATTACCCCGGGAACAAACAGGACCAGCTGCTCCAATCACTGGTTGGGTTTAAGATTGTGAAGGATAGCTATATAAGTGCGTTAAAGGGCGAGCTTTGGTGGAGAGTTGAACCTGAGCTGGGAGAAGTGCTGTGTTTTTATATTCGGGGAGTTGGGCAACGGTCTATGGATGAGTTATTCCAGGTGCCGCCGGACAAGTAAGTGTCCCATTTTACACCCCTTTGAGACTGATTAAAAAGCTAGCGGGGTTTGGTTTAACAAATGGATTGGAATAGTCCTCCGGTTAATTTATATGGGAAACAAAACTGGTTCAGTTGACCGACGGTATATAAGTATATATCCGGTATGCCTATTGCAGCTCTATATTCCACTTGGTAATTTAAATTTAGTTTGAATATCTGATATCACATTGCATCATTCAGGCGTAAAATAAGGGAGCTAAGTATACTATGTAAGACATGCCTACTTATAATATCTATAACCGTCGAGTTAGGACTCAATCTCGTACATTGTGCTTAATCATTAAGGTACTTCGATTCGTTGATATACATGTGAATGACTAACCGGGATACATACATACCTGTGCCACTAGGCGGACATTCCTTTTCTCTTAGAACTCAATGCAATGTTGGCATTGTATTTAATCTTCATCTGGCAAAGACAATATGATGCCTGAATAACTAAGTACCTAGGTAATGCCTGGACTTATAATAGGGCGGTTGTTCATATGTATACTTGACACATTCAGGCTAACGTAACGTTGTGTTGTTCATGTGGTGGAGTTCAGGCAACATTGGGAACCTCTGAACTTGCAGCCTGGAATGAATGCTTTTTTTGGACCTGCTCCATGACTGACTCCCAGTACCTGTTGTACCCCAGCAGCCGGACGGGAATCGGATCGGTGTAAATCAGATATATACCCTCTTGGCATATTTAAGTTGGTTTGAAGACTGAAGACTGAAGACTGGAGATCTCGCCGGTGTTTATTTATACATGTAAAGGTTCGGAAAATTATCGTACGGGGTATATAGACTGACTAGTCGAGGATTTCGAGGGTTTGCATGAACACTTCAAGACGTACTTGATACATGCACGCCACATTGTGAGCTACCGACTGCTGTTGTAGCGGTAGCTATAGCGTCTAATTGCATTGTCGAAGTCTTAGCTTTTAATCAAGCCTGCAACCTGGAACCTTCACGCCTTGGATCCTTCGTTTGGGGCTGCACAGTGTAGCGGCGGGCCAGGAAAGGCTGAAAAATAAGGGAAAAACCATGGCCGGTTCCACAAATCCCACTGGCTGCACATCCGACCGGACCCACTTTGATAGCTTCGCCAGAAGAATGAGGTAGGTTAGGATGGTTCAGGTGCATGAACATGGGCATGGTGGGGAATATCCCGTCTTGTTTCGAACGGCGGGTTGGCAGCCTGCTGGGAAACGAGGCTGTATAAAATTAATTATATCGACTGCTTAGGACTTTTGACTAGTATGATGGGTATCAAGGCATACATATCAGGTATTGGATGTCTGGAGAGAAGGTATACTGAATTCAAATCCTCGAGGAGATAGCTTTAAATTCCGAGGTTGGCTGTCCAAGGTCCTTCTTCCTTCTTGAAAGCCTTTTCGAATTAATTTGATTCCACTGGATACTCAGATCTGGTCATTAATATCACTTTTTTCTTCGATCTCCTGCTGGTAACTGGTAACTGGCAACTGGCAACTGACGGACGGTCTTAATGACAGTTTACTGTACGTGCTTGAGTACTGACCTATTACATACAAAGTATACAGAGGGGTCCAGCTAGTATACTTGTACTTACCATACTACCAACTCCAAACCAGTCTTCGGAATTCAATTCTTCTTCAACCTTCCAATCCACAGATCAAATCGAATCCTTTGGCAGGCCCGAGCAAGCTAGAATCTATTCCCTTCCCTTCTGCTTTTCATATATCGACTCCACCCAATTATCTAATTTTAAAGATACCTTTTGCTCAAGGAACGTGCTGCACAACGTGAAAACTGCCTGGCGAGGCTACACAACAAGCGGCTCACTACGAATTACCCGCCCCCACGATCGATCATCGTCTCGATATCTCTCTCAACTCTCCTTCTAGCTTCTACTACCTACTTACTTACGTATACTTATCTCATGATTGATATTTCTTAATTATACCCTACCCTTGGTATATTTACGACTTCGGCTATTCTTGTCGTCGTTTCGTAGGAAATCGTTACATCCATCCATCCTCTTTCTAGGATCGAGCTACACTTTTGGCCCGTGCGACCCGCTACTTAATACCACACGAGGCTGACCGTTCGGATACCTGGCAACACACTTCGACATTATTCCGAATTAACGCTGCAGCTTAATAGGATATTCTCGACTTCCAAAATCCTTTGCTCCGATATCTAGTTTTTACGTTATCAAGTCGATCTACTGCTTTTATTTTACTTGCTTTTCGAAAGAAGGAGGGAACAAGATCGTTGAACAAAATCGAAGGTCTCTCTCGTCAAGAGACTAAACAACATTCAAAATGCCGAAGGACCAGTATGATACCGATCTTTATATGGCATCTGATGATGATAGTATTGAAGGAGCATATGTTGTCGGAACGGGGGAGAACGAAGGAGAGTTCTTATTTCAATATCATCCAAAGGAAGGAGAGCCATCGACAATATCTGTCATCATAGTTGGTGAGTATTTCCCAATTCTTTCCACGTACTTGTAAACTACTCAAAATAATTAAGATTCTGATGAATCCCCTTCGACAAAATAGACCTCCCGAACTATCCCTCAAGACACGAGGTTTTCATCTTTGGCTGTGGTGACGATGCAGCTTCTCTTGGAGAGAAGCTTAGTGATCTCCCCAGTTTAGCAGGAACACCCATCAAGCAGATTATGGTCAGGGTCGTACAACATCTAAGAAATAAAGAAGCAGATGGATCGAAGAAACGGCCATTTGTTGTTAATGACGACGACGTAGGTTTTGGGCATGCTTCACAGTCGTCACAGGCCCGCCACGCTAGAAAGACTGGCCGTTTATCGCACGACGACGACAACGACGACGGAGATGATTTGTATACGACAGGGCCGACGCTTGATAAAGGCAAAAAAGTAGCCTCTGGATCTCCACCTGTGATTACCCCGACTAGTCCTTCGCAGAGAATCATTACCGACCTGAGGGCCGCAAAAGATGCGGGGTTTAAACTTGGGTACCATGGATCGCTGAAAGGTACCGGAGTTTGCTATGTCGTTATATCATGCCGGTTATCGCGGCTAGGTATTTCGGATAATGCTTTGGATGCATGGCATGTTGAAACAAAGAGGTACTTGAGCCTTATAATCGAATACCCAGCTGGATACGCCAATTTGGACGACCTTTGCGACGAATTGAAGAGATCTCGTTCAGACCGAGCGAAGGCAAATATCCGAATGAGAATCCGACAAAATGACCAGTATAAACCAACCAAGGCGCAATGCCAAGCTGCTTTCAAGAGGGCAGATCCAAACATACCCTATATATTTCAGACGCTAGAGTTGTTCCTGAACGAGAGAATGATAACTCTACTTAAGAAGAGACTCGAACTTGGCTTCACGTGGTTCGGGGCTGAAGAGTATTATTTTCTCGATAAGAAAAAGGCGGCTTCGTCCGTCGAGGCAATGGAGGCGAAGTATTGGCATGACGATACTCCTATCAATGGTTTCTCACGTCTAGTAACGTCCGACCACTTCATGGCTGCGACGGGTATAGAGAACCGTTCTTTCCCGCTTATTGCAATGCAACTCTTCCTCCGACATTTTGCACGATACACAGACTTCTGTCTTGTCTGCCACCGTACAGTTGATACGGACGTTGAAGCCTTGGAACCGTATGTTTGCAGCACACCAGCCTGTCTCGCGAAATATCTGTCCTCAGACTTTGGTCCGGGGATTGAAAAGGATATTGTGGAACAACCATATGTCGTCGATTTACTCGTTTCATTCTGCTATGCGGCGGCGAAGCATCAGAAGTTGAAGGATTTCCCGGACGCACTCAATTTGAAAGTCCCTTTCCCACCGGGGAGTGGAGGTTTTACTGGAACCTTTGACCGGGCGAATAAAGATCTAACATTAAGAATCAATGCTACAACTCCTATTTCTCATCCAGTACAAGTTGGTACTTGGATGGCGATCACGGGTGCTGGAGCTGCTGGCGAGACCTTATGCTGCCGTGCGACAGATATGTCTCAATTCCCAACTATCAAAGTTTCGGATCCTATATCCACAACTGCCCAAGCTAGTGCACTGAAAATTGGAGCAGCATACACTGGAGGATCTGTTGCGGCAGCTGGTAGTCACCAAGTTGCAGTGTACGTTTATAACCAGGACTTCGCAGGGCTCACCCCACAGCAGAAGCAGGATGTTATCTGCTTGCTACTTGATACCCTACCATCTATTCGAGAGATGAAAGATAGACTGCGACAGGGCCACCTCGCAAGTTGGGGAGATCGAATTTCACCGGCCGCATTGGGTGTTCTCAGATGGATTATTGCGTCGAATCGTGCTTGTATTGTGCAAGTTGACGGTCTAGAAACCGGCTCTAATGGGGTCTTCCCTGCCACTCAGACCGAGGATCGTGTCTATGGTATGGGTAATTGGATGCAGTTTCGATTTGCTATGGGTGCACCTGATAAAGAGCAGAAGTTTCAAACTGCGAGCTCGAATACTACTAGGAGGCTACGACTCAAGTACCCGACTATGTTCGCATGGCATGGAAGCCCATTGATAAATTGGCATTCGATTATTCGAGAAGGATTGAATTTCAACCAAACTACAAACGGACGGGCCTATGGGAACGGATGCTACCATTCGTTGGATTTTAGGACAAGTTTGGGGTATACCCATAATCGGTATGCTTCAGCCGCAGGGGTAAGTTTCTCGAACTTTGAATTTTCTCTTTAAATTGGTATCAGAGCTAATTAGGATTCTACAACAGAGCGACCAATGGTCCAAGAGTGTGCTCAAAGTTTCGGGTGCAGTCGCATTGAACGAAATTGTCAATGCACCAGGCGAATTCGTCAGCAAGAGCCCACATTTGGTGGTTGCACAGGTGAGTCACGGGATTTAACGTTATCAAAAATGCGCATTTGGACGATTAAAACTAACGAATCATATAGCTCGATTGGATATGCACGAGATACTTGTTTGTTCAATGCGCTTTTAGCAGCCAGGGAGTTGCGTCTTCGAAAACGCCTAGCCAAGTCAAGCCGCAGGATCCATCCATGACTCCGAATGGTGAACAAGGCAAAATAGTTATTCCCCAGCCGAAGGCGGCCAGAGCCCGGAAGGACGACTTGCTTGATGAAAATAAGAAGGGCAAGAAGAAAAGCGAACCAGCTTACACTCTTGTTACCATCGACGGTATCGAAGAGCGAATCCCCGTTGCAGAAGATCCCGCCAGCGACGCTACGGATGGTTCTGACCTCGACATCTTTGTCGAAGAACATCTTCCAACTCCTGCCACCGTATCTGCGACTACTTCCGATTCGCTCAACATATCCGATTTGGATGTGGCGATAGCATTGTCAATGGAAACAGCTAGAAATGGAAGTAGTTCGTCGTCGTCGTCGATGCCACCACTGAGTGAGCAAAACCGCAGGAGGACTAGCTTTTTTTCTGGATTTGCGAATAAGGGTCGTGCGTCTAATGAGAACAGGCCGTCAATTGCAGGTAATTCGTCAACTTCAACTTTCCCTGGATCTGGATCGAGCTCCGTAGCTCAACCGCCATCATATGATGATATTCCGATAACCGCGACACCCCCTAACTACACTCCAGTTGCTGATACCAATGGAACAGGTTTCTTTACAAATCCTTTTGCGGCTACCAGTTCAAATAATGCTAATGGGAGTGCCGAACCTCCAAGGTATGCGCTTCGAAGCACCGTCAGTAACGTTCCTGCGGCATCATCCTCGGCGGCCAATAACTCGGGCTCGATTAGCCGTGGGAAAGGATTGGCAGGTGGCTTCTTTGGGGGCTTTAAGAGAGGCCTCAGTTTTGGAGCCCCTGCGAACAATGATTCGTGGGATAGTTACACTCCTGCGGTGCCAGGTTCAGACTCTGTTAATCAGGTCGGAGGGCCCAAGGGAAAAGGGAAATTCGTAGATTCAGGAACGGCTCCGGTTATTTCAGCGCCTTTCGCTGTGACGAGCTCTAACCCTCTAGTGAACGGTGGTAATGCTCAGCCTAATGGCTCTGCCAACCTATTCAAGCAACCTACGGTAGATGCTATAAAGTCTATAAGCGTGCCCGCAGCATCGACATCGACAGCCCCAATCCCAATCCCAATCCCAGTTAACCCAACTGCAGCTGGTACAAGCAACGCACAGCCTGTTACCGCTCCAGCCGTCGTTGTTCCAGCCGTTGTTGTTCCAGTGGTTGCGCCTCCAGTGGTTGCGGTCCCCAAGGCGCCGGAACCGCCAAAAACCGATTTTGTCGCCGGTCAATTAGACTACAGTAGCCTTCCTCTCATTACTCAACCGACATTTGCTACGCACCAAGCTACAAAACGTCTTCAAAGGGAGTACAAAAACTTGCTGAAGATCCAAGATAGCACTCCGTTGCACGAACTCGGATGGTACACTAATCCTGATCATTTCGAGAACGTGTATCAGTGGATCGTGGAACTTCACACTTTCGATGCCGAATTGCCGCTCGCGAAAGATATGAAGTCGCAGGGTGTCAAGAGTGTTGTTCTTGAGCTCCGATTTGGTGCGAGTTTCCCGAATACGCCACCATTCGTCCGGGTTATTAAACCTAGATTCTTGCCGTTCATGAATGGTGGAGGAGGGCATGTGACTATTGGTGGGGCCGTTTGTTTGGAGATGTTGACGGGGACAGGATGGGATAGTAAGACGACTATTGAGAGTATTCTAATGAATGTGAGACTCGCAATGATGAGCGTCGATCCAAAGCCAGCGAAGTTGGAGTCTGGCGGAGGTGGGAGGTCGTATGGGGTTGCTGAGGCGGTGTCGGCATATTTAAGAGCGTGTAGGACCCACGGGTGGACGGTGCCGAAGGGGTTCGAGGAAATGGCGAAGTCAACTTCATGATATCCCGTTTCTTCATCCTTGATTTTTCGTCCGCTTTTTTTATAATTCCTTTAGCGTTTGTGTCTCTTGTTCCCCTTTTTCTCTTTTACATCTGTGGATGTCATGTCGCTTTGCTGTTGGGCCTTTGCTCTCGGAGTTATTCATATTGCATTACAATAGTATGGGGCATGCATAATACATCAAGGGCTATGATAGAATCCAGGGGCATTCCAAAGAATTGCAAGGTATTTTCTCTGGGATAGGAAAGGTAGTAAGAAGGATAATATCATGCATGTGGATAGTGTCGTATAATTTATATTATGGGGGAATGGAAGAATTCTGAACCATGCCGAGACGAGACTGCTGTGGATTGCCGTAGACCGCTTTGTGAGCGGGAATATGGGAGATTGTTGCATTTTTCGCGTTGGCGGGAAGTTGAAAGGGAATGGTTTCATATGGTCTGAACAGAAAGGAAGATATAAAAATCTGGGTAGATGGTGAATAAGAGAGCTTAGGGACTTATCCGGCTCTTTATAAATATATATATATATATATACATATGAACTGCGATATGAAGATCAAGTGAGGAGAGAGAAGGAGTGAGAGTTTGAGGGGTTTTAAATTGATAAACGATAATTCGATAAGATTTGACTGCAATTAATTGTGAACAAAATGAAAAGAAAGAATAGCCTCGGGATGCTCTTCTGTATCTTCCCGGTCAGTGCACAGGAAATAAATACCCAGCTACATAGCTAGTGACGATAATGCAAGGTACCGATGTCCCGATTAAAACAATGATGATTATGAAGTACATGTATATATATCGTATATGTCGGGCTGGCCCGAATGAGTGAAACGGCCCTTGCTTCTGTTAGATTAAGTGAATTGAGGTCAACTGGCCTTTTTCGATCGAAGGCATCGATCAGACTTTTACAGTCCTTCTTCTCCTTCTTTTTCTTTCTTCCTCTTCTTCTTGTCCTTCTTTAGCTCTTCCTTCTTCTTCTCCTTCTTTTTCCTCTCTTGGTATATTTCTGATCTTGGGGCCTACATTCGAATTCCTGACCCACGGCATTGGCGGCTGTACTTACATGTGCTGGACACGGCTGTGTTGGATTGGACGAGGTTCCAGCTGGCTGTGTTGCTGAGCGCGTTGTCCTCGCGCTCTTTGTCCTCCATTCCCATTTCCCATTCACCTTCCGCCTTCTTCCTCCAACTCTCGACACCTAACCATCATCAAATCCATCACCACCATCGTCATCATCACCAACCTCACCACTAACAGCCACTTCTCCACCGCTGTTCAGGACTGGATATCTTCCAGATCTGCTTATCTGCCATTCCTACGGCACGTTTCTGAGACTACTTTCTCACTTGGTTCTCTCATTGTTGGTTTCCCTCTTTTCGCCCTCGTTCGCATACCTCTTCGATCATCAATTGCCCTTCTTAGTTACTTCCCTCTCTATAACTTGCCTTCTTACTTACCCAGCCGTTTTATAAATACTCTCCGTCCGTTCTCTTTGCTTCGTGGATATACCATATCTACTTTTTTTTCTTCGTCTCATTTTTACTATTTATCTGCGCTTTATTCATCCGTCGTCCTCTTTGAACTACTTTCTCTCACACTTCAATATGAAGATGCCCGTCCCCAGCACGTTTGCTGGAAAGCCTCCGTTTCTGCCGGCATTTTCTCTTGTTTTCCACTCTCAATTCATTATTACCACCCCGTCCCAAGCTATTTCTCTTACTCCCATTCTTCTACATCCCCCCTAATACCGTTATAACCTGCTTTTTCTAAACAATCTTTCTCATAATGTTCTTTATCAAGGTCCGATCCTGCAGCCGATGCTCCAGCCTTCTTTCCCCTGAACCGAGAATCTGCAACTCACGATAATCCCTGGAAGACCAACTTGAAAGCATCCTAGCGCGACAATTCGAGCCAGTTCATTTCCGCTGATCCGCTCACTGTCGTCGACCTGTCGTTTTTTCATCCTTACCAATGTCTGCCCCGTACTACGGCAGCAATTCTCCGGAGGCGTTTCGCCATGACCCTAGAGGCGACCGCGATCGTAGAGCCTGGGGTGCTGGCGATCCACGTGATACCTCTCGCGGAAGAATGCCGTCTCACGAATTACACGAGTCGAGCTATGGAAGACTAAGGGACGACGAATACACTGCTGAAGGAGGCAGACGCCCAAGATCTCCAGGTTTGTACCAGATTACTATTATTTTTGAATGAGAATTCGATATTATCCCCCCTTGAAATTGCGGAGAATCACGTGGTTTGGTCGGATAGCGACGGTATTTTGTGGCTAACTTTTGGGATTGTGACCGATTAGGACGTCGTCGACCACCACCACGTTCGCGTTCCCCGCCAAACATCGATCGCTATACACCGGGAAGTGGCGGTGGACCACCAGGAAGATATGCTGGTGGCGCTGGGGCCGCTGGGGATGTGTACATTCCGGGACAAGGCCCTCAAGGATACGCTGGTGCTCCGCCAATTGGCCGCGGTGAAGCTGGCGGTGCCAACGGCGACCGATACATGCCGGCGAACATTAGCGGACATGGTCCATATCCCGCTGGTGGTGGCGGTGGGGGGAATGCCATGGCGCCCATCTTACTAGATCCTCATGGCTTTGACTACCTCGTCCCTTATACTTATTTTAATGAATGGTGGAACGGTACGCCATTGTCCGCGCCTTCAAAATCAAAGTATGCGACGGATGTGACAATGAAGGAGAAGTACGAAGCGTACAAGGACGGATTGAATGGAAGAGTTGCAAAGTTGTTTGTGAAGAGCCACAAAGATGAGGAGTGGTTTAGGGAGAGATATGTCGAAGGAGAAGGAGATGAATGGAGGGCCAAGACTCTGGAGTGGAGGAAGGGACAATGGAAGATTTGGGCTGAGGAGTTGAAGTCTGGAAGGTGGGACAATTGGCTTGCTGATGCAAAAGAAGGTGGGTTTTGGAGATTTGTTTGGATTTAATATGAGATGCGGTGTTAATCGGAATGGACCTAGGTGTTAAAGTCAACATCTCGGCTCCACCAAATGGTAAGAGCGAGCCAAACGGAAGCAAAGAGGATGACCCAATGGAGGAACCGAGTGAAGATGTCCTTCCGGCTGTATCTTCTGGAACTGGCGCCCTGCGAGACGATTCCCTCGACCGTCCTGCGTTGTTGATCAAAACTGTTTCTCCTACTGTGAAGAGACAAAATTTGGAGAAGGTATACGAATCTTATCCTTCCATCGTTATACGCCGCTAATGCGCTTTTCAATAGCTCGCAATGACTGTCCAAGGCTTCCAGTACCTCTCTCTTGGAGACCCGAACCCGAATAAGAAGTTTCATCGTATCGGATGGATCCTGATTGACCCTGCGAGTGTTAGTGAGGATTCTGTGGAAAAGGCGGCGGCGCTCCTTAATGAGGAACGCATCCATGACGAGGAAAAGGGCGATTTCGTGGTTCATGTTGGGGTTCATAACCCTCCAAAAGTTCTCACTCGAAAGATGCTCCACGATATCATGAGTGTTCCGGAGGAAATCATCAGTGAGGTTGACCGCGTCAGAGCTGTCGTGTTGAAATTGGAGCAGGCTATGAACAATAACATGGATGAAGACATGATGTTGGATGAGAACGGTGAATTGGCGGGCTATCGAGGTTGGGATTTGATTCTCGGCAAGGTCGATGAGATCATGGCTAGAAGGATGGCAGAGAAGGCAGCCAACGAACCAGAAGAAGAACCCGAAGACGGCGAGGCTGAAGATGACCTACCCTCCGATGAGGAGCTAGAGAGAGCCAAACGTACTATCGACATCGCAGTCGAGTACCTTCGCCGGGTTTTCTCTTTCTGCTACTACTGCTTCACCGAAGCAGATTCGATCCACGAGCTGGTCCGCAGATGCCCTGGAGGACATATTCGACGGCCTTTGCCCGCCAATACGGATGGCACCGCTAAACAGCTACATCCTGGCTCAGAGAAATGGGTAAAGAATCTCAGAGACAGGATCACGTTGTTCCTAACACCGGACTCAATCGATACAAGGAAACTGGGGGCTCAAGATCCAGAAACCGCGTTCAACGACGAAACCAACAAATTCGTCAAACAAGAGGATGAGGGCAAGTTCCGTTGTCGTGTTAAGGACTGCACCAAGCTTTTCAAGTCGGAGGAGTTCGTTCGAAAACACATGACCAAGCGCCACCCGGAGTTTGTTGGTGCCATTGAGCAGGAGATCAAGCTATTGAATGCCTATGTGATGGATCCTTTCCATATCACCGCCCCGAAGCCAGAAGGTGGCGTTTCGGGAGGTAGTGGGATCGGGCTGCCACCTAGGCCCGGCGCAGGAATGGATAGTAGGAACGTTATGGGACCCTATCCTTACCCGGCAGGACAATACCCTGATCCTTATGTTGGCGGATTGGGGCCTACTCCTGCGGGAGTTGATCGATATATTCCTGGAATGGGAGGTCGCCCTGGGTCACCGAGCAGAGGTGGCGGGGTCGGACCACAGAGGCGACGCGGCGGGATGCAGGGAAATTCTAGACCGTCGCCTTACCCAAGACCTGGCGGTCGTGATACAAGGGACAGATCGGAGAGGGAAAGAGAGCGTGAAGGGCGATTCCAGGCGGCCATGGCGGCTGGTGGTGGAGTTTCCGCGAATGGCACACCTAGTGCAGGTGCCACTCCTGGAAAGGATGACCCTGGTGCCGCTGGGCGAAGTTTGAAGAGCTATATGGATTTGGATGCATCTGCTGGAAAGGAATCGAAGGTAGAAGAGCTGGACTATTAGAACTTTAGACGTTGGAAGGGGGGGTAAGCATCCAGAAGAAGCTTGGTGACTCCTGATAAGATCGATTTGACTAGAAAAAGTGGAGGAAGCATCAACTGCGATTATTTTGGGTTTATTTTACTTGTGCTTAGTGTTGCTATTGCGTCTATTCTGTTTATTTTGTTTCTCTGTTTTTCTACAATTCATCTGATCTGATCACGCAGGTGGATGGTGTGGCTTTTGTCGGTGCTTTCTCATCGTTTTCTTTATACTTGCGCCTTTAGCTTTGGTCATGGACTCTCGATCCTCGACTCGGGTCGATTCCAGCCTTCTTCTCCTGCTTATTATTCTTGTTGTAATATTGCAGGCTCTTTCTTTCTTTCTTTCTTTTTTTCTTTGCGTTTTCTATTCTTTAAACCTGAACAATCTGATAAAAACAAAACAATACAAATGTACTTTTACTCCAATCAAAGAATTTACAATCCCAGCTAGAAGTTTAAATGTAATGGCTCTGTGAAATATGTAAAATTGTTGATGTTGGAGTGGTCAGAGATGGTGTTGTATTCTGGGGACAATCAGGCAGTTTAGCTAATTGCGGCCACGTTTAAGATGTTCGGCATGCTCAATGGCCTGGACATCTCTCCAGCAATTGCAACTACCACGACCACGACCACTGCCACGCTCATCATCTTCATCTCCATCTTCTGATGATGCCCTCTCTCATAGCAATGCAATAGACTCTTTCTAATCTGCTTTACTGTTCCATCACATCGCTTTTAATAATTCTCTTCTATTTGATACCCTTTCAGTTTAATTCGCCTTCGCCGTTACCTTATTATTCGCCAAGATGGTCCGGTTATCATCTATGGCGGGTGCAACGGCGCTGCTCACTCTCGCGCTGCAACTTCGCACTATAGGTGCTATGTTTAGCGTCCATGAGGACTTGCTGGCGTATCCGCAGGTACGTCATCTTTTGATATTTTTTGTCAATGAGTTATCATTACCAATATTATTTACAATTGGCCAACATGATGTCACACGATGCTAACTATTTTATATAAATATATAGTACGAGGTACGCTTTCCTAGTTCCCAAGACTCATATGTCACCGAAGAAGAAGCCGATCGCAAGATGGCATCTATGTCGTTACGAGATTTACAACAAGTGTCTACGTCTTCTACGCCTCCTTCCACGAATCCTACCGATAGTCCTGGAACGAATGGCGACGAAGGTTCTGGCTCCCTTGCTGTTCAGAATACAGATCAAAATGGTGATGGTAGCGGAGCATTCTCACATCGTGCTTCTGATGATGTTATCTACGAAGCCATGAGGATGGGTAAACGACGATACCTCTGTTCGATCCCCGTTGTCCAACCACTACCAAAACTAAACGCTACGGAAAGACGAAAGAATAAGTCCGAAGAAGATAAGGAACTGGCGCGGGCTACTGTCTCCGGAACGGAGTTGTTGAGGGGGATGGAAGGGAGTTGTTTGTATTTTATTTCCGGTTGGTGGTCTTATAGCTTTTGCTATAATGATCATATCAAGCAGTTTCATCAGTTACCGCCTGCGAATGGAGTTCCGGCTTTACCGCCTGTAGAGGATCCTCATGCTGCTAGTTATATTCTTGGTAGGGCGGCGGTTCCGGATAGAGATGCTAAGCCGGATATGCCGAAGGAAGGAGGGGTGATGGAGATGGCGGCGAATGGGGAGTTGAAGTATTTGGTGCAGAAGTTGGCGGGGGGTACTTTGTGTGATATTACGGGGAAGGAGAGGAGGATTGAGTTGCAGGTGAGATCGAAATACCTTATCTTGTCGGTTTACTAGGGGATATTTTGTGGGGGTATAAGAGAGACAGAGAGCTAACTGGGTCATGGGATGTGGTTGGATTGGAAATAGTATCATTGTTCACCACATGCGTCGCAAGATCGGATCGGTTTTATTAAGGAGGTCACGACATGTTGCTACCTTATGGTGATCTATACTCCACGACTTTGTAGCGATGCGGCCTTCCAGCCTCCTGCCGAAAGTAGGGCGAATCAAATCGAGTGTCTGGAGGTTATGAATGAAGAAAGGATTAAAGAATACCGAGCTGAGAAGGAAAGAAGGGAGAAGAACCTACAAGCTCTATTAGAGATTGTAGGAACCGAAGCCGAACAAGAGTTGGCAGGAAAGTTACAGACTGGATCTGGGAAGAAACCATATGCTTCGAAGCCGAATTATAAGATTAGGGGTAAAGGGAACGAGAGGGGGGGTAAGGAAGGGGATAATCCGGATGGGACTTATATTATTACTGGGAATGATGGGAGGGAACAGATGGTTATGGTTCAAGAGTTGGAGGTAGATGCTAATATGTTGAAGAATTTACCTGCGGGGATGGATATTGCTGATATTGAGGCGTTTGCGAGGATGGCGGGAGCAAGGCAGGGACAGGGACAGCAGGTTGGTGCGGGGAGACCAGTTGAGATTGATGCGAATATGATGAAGAAACTTCAAGAGGAAGGGAGGAAACATCAGCATCAAAGGGAGATTAAGCCGGGGAAGAAGGGTGAAGAGGGAGGTAATGAGAAGAAGAAGGAGGACGGGAAGGAGAAGAAGAAGAAGCAGGCTGGTGAGGGGCATGATGAGCTATAGAACTTATGCTCTTTGATATTGATCTTGATATGGATATGGATATGGTTTATTACCGTCGTTCTGATATTACACTTGGGGGTAGATATGTCCCCACTTTACGTGCCTTTTGTCCTATTTTTTCATTGAGTTCATGAGGCGCTGGTTGATTTGAATATTCTATGGTATTGCAACTTTTTGATTTGATATTTGGCTTTGAGCTTTGAAGTCTTTGGTGTTTCGATGGTGATGGTTTGTAGTTATATACGACATCGACATCGACATCGACTTGTATTCTAAAAGCCCCTGTAACATATATTGTATTAACCACCACAAAATTTAAAAGCGACATCAATTCTTCTTATAAATTTATATACCCGCTCTATTTTCCCTCTCTTTCTTCTTATTTTATATTTTCTTTATTTTATATATATCTAATTTATTTTTTAAATCCATCAGATGTTAAATTAAGAAGATACGACCGCTGCTGCTCAACCTCGGGACAAATATTCGTTAATCGTGTCAGCAATCGCAGTTCGGGCGAAAACAACAGCAATTAATGGCATGGCTGGCAGCGAGCAGCAGCAGCAGCAGCTTAGGGATCCCAGTCCGGTCGAGTCCAGTCAAGGCGAGTCGAATCGAATCCAGCCAGACATGGCCGGTGCTTGGCTGCGCATGCTGCAGCCCCCCCAAAATTGTGTACTTAACTTACAAAAGGAAAACATGACCCCGAAACATTGGATTCTAATTAATTACATTGGACGGGACCCTCATTCTCATCGTGCGTCTTTCCAGATACATATTACACACATACATACATACACTTCATTTAGATAAATAAACCTTAAAAACTCCAAAGGCCTCGACGAGCTCCCTCCCCCCAATAGTTCCCCTGATAGAATGATCTGTTAAATGGCGGCCGGATCCATAGTCGCGTTGGGCAGTTGCACCCAGAAAGCCTCTTCTGCGCTCCCAAAACGGTTTGCATTTGATTGTTATAGTGGTGCTGGTGGCATTGGTAAACATAGTCGCGCCGACTATTTTTTTGACGACGACGACGACTTCGATAACGACTTCTACGACGACGACTATTACTCTTCTGACGACGACCACGTTCACTCCGAGGACCCGTCCTCGCTCACATTCGATAATTCTACTTCCGCCAGCTATCCGACCATGCTTCGCTCTTCCCTTCGTTCCTCAAGAGCTCTCTCGTCGTTATCCCGCCAGGCTGCTGTTGCCGCTGCGCGAGACCTGAGAGACCATTTCCCTTCACGGCATACCCTCGAAAACAGCCTTCATACTCTTGCATTATCTCCCTCATCGCGGCCGTCGGTGAATTCTTCCTCTTCTTCATCCTTTTCTTCCTCTCCGACTTCTTCACGAATAGGCATCGCCCCGCAGAATCTTTTCCTCCTCCCACCGTTCCTAAAAAGCACACCTTCCCCCGGTCCATCGTACACGAACCGCGCCACCGATAATGATCCAGAGGCCCCTCCGATCCCGACGAATGCTACCGAATCAACGGTAATAACCGATTCCTCTGATCCGAATGCCAGTCGGTTTTTTCAATACGGTGTCAGTGTTTCATATGTATCGAAATCGAAACGATGGGATCCCGCGAATACGTTTAATTTTAGTCCGTATAAACGGGTTTCTTTTGAAGAGGATTGGGCGTTGAGGAAGAAGGCGAGGCCGAAGACTGGGCAGGATGCATTTTTTGTTAGTAGGGTTAGTGATACTGGAGCTGTGGCTTTTGGAGTGGTATGTATTCTCTTCCTTCCTCTTCTCTTCTATTCTCTTCCCTGCTCTTTTGGGGTTTATTCTGTTTGGAAGGATGGAGGGGACTAACTTGTGGGATATTGAATAGGCCGATGGTGTGGGAGGGTACTCCATGAGTGGAATTGATTCAGCAGACTTCTCACATACATTATGTGAAGATATGGCAGAGATATCGTATCATTCGGAGGTACCGATGAGGGCGGATATGTTGATCGAAGCCGGTTACATCTCAGCGTGCAGTAATCCCAACGTCCTGGGAGGAGGGAGTACAGCATGTGTAGCAATTGCAAAACCAGATGGAACAATGGAGGCTGCAAAGTATGTTATTATTTTCCCCCCCCAATTTACGGCGGGAATCTACGGATAGCGATCACCTATATACTCCAATATACTAACATGACTACAGTCTAGGTGATTCCGGCTTTGTAATCCTTCGTGGTGGAAGAGTCCATCATACCTCTCAACCACAAACCCATGCCTTCAATACTCCCTTCCAACTCTCGGTTATCCCATTGGAAGTCATCGAACAGGCCCGGAAATTTGGTGGTCCGATTCCTATCAGTGACCGGCCCCGAGATGCCCACGTTGATATCCATGATCTCCAGCACGGTGATGTTCTAATCTTCGCCACAGATGGGTTGTGGGATAACGTATCCGCCCAAGATGTATTACGATTGGTATCGAATGAAATGGTATCAGCAGGGGGGTGGATAGAAACACCAGATCATGGTATACAAATCGGAGAGGATCTATCAAGACTTGTGGATGAAGATGGAGAGAAGACTTCGCTTCAGGGGATTATTGCTAAGAAGGTTGCGTCTAAGGCGAAGGATATGAGTGTTAATAGTAAGGTTGATGGACCGTTTGCGAAGGAGGTTAGAAGGTATTTCCCGGGAGAGGTGTATCATGGGGGGAAGAGGGATGATATTTGTGTACTTTGCTGTGTGGTCGTTGAGGTTTGTGACTTCTTCTCCTTTTCCTTTTCCTTTTGACCGTTCTCCCCGTTCTTCCCTTCTTTTTGAAGGCTTTGCGATTCTGATTGATAGATTGATTGAATGAGTACTAATGCCATCGAATAGTGGGCTGTCCCGACTCCTAAGTCTGAAAAGGCAGAGGCACCGGTAGAAGATGCTGAGAAGCAGATCGAGGCGGCACCAGAGACGCCAAAGACACCAGAACAACAACCACCTACCACCCCTCCATCACCACAAATACCTCCAGTTGAAGAAGTCCCACCTCCTCAGAAGGAAGAGGCTATCTCTGCGTTTGCCGCAGACCACCTACGAGGACTCCCCGGTGGCGGTGGACCAGGTGCTCCTTCTCCAAGATTATAAAATAATCTTTAACACTTCAAAAGCATTTGTTGTCACCGATACTATAAGTCCTTAGAATTTCCAAGGTTCACAACTGACTAACCTCCCTCCCTCCTCGCCCTCATCGTCCTTCCTTCCCTCAGATACCACTAATGGGTCACATATCCCCAGTTCAATGTGGCTCAGTCTCGAAGAAAATATTATACATCAAAAATGCATTTTTCTTGTTACAAAACAGGGTTTTGTTTTTGTTTTCCTTTGTGAGGGGCTGGATGGGATGAAAGGGGTGTTTATATATATATCTAGACAGAACTGTACTCGTTATCATCCTCTTTCCTTTTGTTCTCATGTACATGTATACTAGGACGGCATACCACTTTCTTTTTTTTTTTTCCTTTTAAGACAAGCCCAGATTCGTCTTTTTGTTTTCCCCTTTTGCTTTTTTAAGTGGATACCTAGGTTAATTTGCATGGAGCGCTTCATGGCCTTTGCTTTTCCTTTGCTTTTCCCTTCCTTTTCTTAAATTTTGTTCCTTTAATTGCCTTGCTTTTCTGGTGGTTTACAAACTTCTACGTATCTATGGATGTCCATGGATGTTGTATAGACTTTTGTAGATGGAGAGGACGGATAGTATAACTAATTCCTAAGAGATGGTGTACCTATCGGCACCGGCACCAGGGTCTCTAACTGCATCTACAATTAAGCCTGTTATGAACAGAAATATGGCTTCAGGAAATGGTATACTATAAGATCCCGCAACAGAAAAAAAAAGACAATATATGCAATACCCAACGCCAAATAAGATAGTGAAGACATTACTCGGCTCCGAATTAACATCCATAAAAAATATAATAAAAAATCACCTACTTCACGCAGCATTAACAACCCCTCCACTTCCAAAAACCCCACCGCCACTCTCGGCCTTCCCAATCAATTTCTTCATACTACCCCATTCATCCCCTCTAACCCCTTCTAACCCTCCTAATTCATTTCCAACCTCGAATATCGTAACCGTAGAATCCAACCCACCGACTGCGATCCTTCTCCCGTCGGTCTCCTCCCATGCCAATTTATTCAAACTCCTTGTTAACAAACTCGTCGCTCCGGCTCTAACAGTAGGTGAAACCTTCGCCACGGGTACTTCGATATCAACCGTTAAATCCCATACCTCCAGACTACCCGCTCCATCTACCAACCCAAATACACCGGGTTTCACAGGAGACCATTTTGCATCATAAACTACATCTTCTCTCGCAAAGTCCATCAATGGGGTTGCTACTAACGGTTGAGCACCCGGGACTACCGCCGTAGCTGTCGCAGCAGGTGGTCTAGCCTTCCATAGTTTTACAGACCAATCCAGACTTGCCGATAATACCAAATCTCCAAAGTCTACTGGACCCTTTACTGGATGAAAGTCGATTGCCATTATGGGTCCCGCGTGACCTCGATATGAGATTCGAGGTTCTACACCGGCTTTTGCTCCTGCTCGGTCGTATCGGTGGCATGGGTATATCCCACCTTCTTCGGTTCCTACGAGGAAGTATGTAGGATCCGAATAAGGGAATGCCATACACGTTGGAGCTAAATCGTCGTTTCGACCGGGACTTGGAGACGTAAGTTCTAATACTTCCAGGGGGTTTGCTAGCATATCCATCGACCATCCGCATACCAATCCGTCTGTAGAACAACTGACAATGTTGTTTGCGTTTTGTGTTCCGACTACTTGGACGCTGTAGACCGGGTGGGAGTGACCGGATCCCGTTAGGGGACTGCGAAGTACTGATTGTGATTTTGCGCGGGTATCCCAGATTAAGACTTGTCCGGAGTAAGCACCGCCGATGATGAGGTTTGGATGGTATGGACTGAACCGAGCGGTTAGGACGTCGGATTGAGCGTGGAAGATGTATTCTGGTCGGTCGTGGAGGTGGAGGTTCCAGACTTGTACTAATCCGTTGGGGTCGTGTGGTGCCGATGGGTTTTTGGTGTATGATGCTAATACTAATTCTGGGAATTTGGGTGAGAAGTGGATATCGCTGACTATACGTTTTTTAGACCATCGATCTGAGTAGAATTGAATCGTTTCTTTGATTTTCCTGCCGCCTGAGTCTTCGTCTGTGGTTGAGTGACCGAGACCGTAGTCCGCTAGGATGTCGTAGTCTTGGTCTAAGGCTCTTTCCATGACTTTTGTACTACGTTCGATGAATTCAGCGAATTCGTCGGTAGAGGTGATGACTTGTTTTTCATCGTCGTCGAGTTCTCGGACTTTATATTCCTTTTTGGCGGATGCGCCGGTACCGTCGGCGCCATCTTGTGTGGCATCCGCGGGGTCTATTTCTCTTGATTGTAAAGCGGCGATTTCTTCTTCTAATTCGCGGATGCGGTCTTTTAGTTCTTCTTCTTCGGGTTTTGAACGGTTTGAGGGTTCGCCTTCGGCGTCGACTTCAATGTCGTCGGTGCCTACGCCTGTTGATAGCCATGATTCGGTTGTTTGGACTTGTTTGCTGTAGGTTACTATTTCTTTTGTTGCGGCGGGGGGAGCGTCGTAGATTACACGGGGGGCGATGGTGGTGAGGACTTGGTGGGATATTGTTGCTACTGTATGTTGTGAGGATTCGGTGCTGTATAGAATTGATGTATTAGTGATGCTCAATGTGGTGGTGGTTTAGATATGATAATAGTGGCTAGGTAGTGGATGAACATGGAAGGGAGAAGGGCATACTGGGGAATAGCGTACTGGGCGGAAGTATGTTCGGAGACGTTTGATTCAGCGGCACTCAGCACAGAGGTAGGTCTACTTATACTCTTTTTGCTGGAGGGGCCTGCGGAACCTGGTCTGCCTTCGCCGATGATTTCGTGGATTAGGCTGTCTATGTCGGATATTCTGTCGTCAAGACGGGCGGGGCCGCGGATTGCTTGTGGAGAGGCAAACTATTATCTTATTAGTTAGAGTTATAGTTTATCCTTTTGTGTATATAGATACATAGATGAGTATTATGTATCTGCATATCGGTTGAGTAGATATGGAATTTGGATTTTGGATTGTGGAAAGGGAAAAGGGGATTTACCTCAGTTTCACCTGACCTAGAGGTTGAGAAGTGATCTCGCCGTAGCTCACGCTGCCGTTTGAGAGCTTCGAGTTTGGCTCGCTTTGCGAGGATCTCTTCTTTTCGGGAGGACATCTTGGTGGTGAAGATGCGAAGGTCGACCGGGGCGTGGTAGGAGCAGGGAATTGTGGATGATTGGACCCTTTTGCTATCCCTTGGGCGGGAATGGTTTATGACCGTATGGTGGGAGGAGTTAGGATGTCGGTAGATGCCAATTGAAGGTGAAGAGGGAGGGAGTGTCGATTGGAGGAGGAGAAGGGTGATGATGTAGTGGGATGTAGATATGGAGATATGTGCTTGGAGAGAAGGGAAGAAGAGAAGGAGAACGTGGAGGTAGAAGGTGAAGCTCGTGTTGTGCTGTTGTTGGAGCTTGCCCCCGGAGCATCCCGGTGTTGCACAGAGGTTGCCCAGGTGTCTTTCCCGGAGAGCCCCGGGGCCCGCCAATACGATATCGCTCTGAGTCTTCTTCCTCATCCATCGTTCTCTTTTCAGCACTAACCTAACCCTCCTCATCCATCCTCTCTGGCTTCAACATTGCCCTGTCCTGTATACTGCAAAATCATAGACGACTTGACGATATAAGAATATCACTCTTTCACTAGTGAGATTAAAAGTATATCAACAAGATGCATCCGTCCCGACGCGCCTACGTCGAAGAACATGTAAGACTCTCTGCTCAATCTTTAAATCTCAAAGATATCTATACTATTCAAAGAACTTCTAACGTTTATACTCACATCCAGAAAGAAGATGAGGATATGGGCATCTCCATCGATCAAGTCCGTAAGTAGCTCTTTTACCTACTCTCCATCACAATCAGCTCCTCCGTTTTTCTAACATAAGATCCTCTTATAGCGACGGACCATGACTACATTCTCCCCTCGATTTCCGGCATTGCCCCAGAAAAAGCATCCGCCATAATCCAACAATTCGATAAAAAGAAACGCGCTGCAGCGATTACAGTACCAACAGATGACAACCGTGTCAGAGCCAAACTCCGAGAACTCGGCGAACCGATTACACTATTCGGAGAAGAAAAGAGTGATAGAAGAGATCGATTACGCGCCTTACTTGCTGCGCAATTGGAATCTGGTGACGGATCCCGTGGGGTCGGTGGAGGAGTTGGTGGCGGCGAAGATGTGGATATGGCTGATGCTGATGAGGAGGCTGGGGGAGAGGTCGAAGAAGAGTTTTATACGGAGGGAATACCGGAGTTACTTTCTGCTCGACAGCATATCGCACAATTTTCGCTAGAGAGGGCGAGGGATAGGTGTGAATTGCAACAGTCAGAGAGTACGGTTCAATTGAAGGAACATATAAAACACAGGAAAGGGTTGAAGGATCGGTTGACGGGGTATAACCTTTTCGGAACACAGTTGGCTGGCGACCGACCCGTAGCCATTGCGAGATTTTCGAATGATTCGAAAACTATAGCTGCAGGAAACTGGGATGGTGGAATCAGATTGCTTTCGGTGCCGAATATGGATATCGTACGGACGCTGAGAGGCCATACGGACCGAGTTGGTGGGATATCTTGGTCTCCAATGTCTGGGTTGTCGGAAGAAGCCGCGAGCTTGGTATCTGGTGGTGCAGAGGGGGATATTCATCTGTGGAATATGAAGCAGGATACACCGGTCGCAAGTTTACTAGGGCATGGCGGACGGGTGTGTAGAGTTGAATACCACCCGTCAGGGAGATACATAGGGTCTGCGTCGTACGATACGACGTGGAGGCTGTGGGATGTGGAAACTACGAGCGAATTGTTGATACAAGAGGGACATTCGAGAGAGGTATTTGCGATCTCGTTTCAACATGATGGAGCCTTAGTTGCTACTGCGGGGCTGGATGCTATTGGAAGAGTGTGGGATTTACGAACGGGAAGAACTATTATGATTTTGGACGGGCACATTAAAGAGATACATGGATTGGCATTTTCACCGAATGGGTACCAAATTGTTAGCGCGTCCGGGGATCATACAGCCAAAGTCTGGGACGTGAGGAAGGTTAAGTGCATTTCCTCCATCGGAGCCCATGCCTCATTGGTTAGTGATGTGCGGTTTTTTGACGGAGGGGTTGATACTGGAAGAGTTCTAGATGATGGAGAGATTGAAATGGGAGATCGGGGTAAATATCTTGTTACGGGAGGCTTTGATAAGATGGTTAATATCTACAGCGCAGATGATTGGGCGCTAGTGAAGAGTTTACCGGGACATTCGGGGAACGTACTAAGTGTGGATGTTTCGAAGGATGGGAAGTTCATACTGAGCAGCGGGCACGATCGGACGTGCAAGTTGTGGTCGAGGGATGATATCGAGTTTTAGTTTTTGGTCTCCTCCCTGATATATAGCTTTCCTTCGGCTTGGATTTTCGAATTCGAGGCTAATCCATCCTCTAGGGATTGATAATAGATAAAGTATAGATAGTACTTAAGAGGGAAGTGGTATGAGATGATGATATAGACAAAAGCACAAAAATAGTAGTAATGTAATATACAAAGAATACGCCCTAGCCTCCCCCCTTCCACCCGGGCATCTAGACTATAATAAGCCCCCCAAATTGTCTCTCGCTTTCTGTTCGCGTCTGTCGCTCTTCCTACCCCTCCAACGGCCCCACTCCAATAAAGTCGCTCTAATATTGGATATATTCACGACATAAATCGTGCAATTATAAAAATAAAAAAAGATTGGTATAAGGGTCATGAGCGGGATATCATTTTAAATTATCGGGTTTCTAGTTTAAGCCTTTGCTTTGGCATCGCTAGCAGCGAGGTTTACCAAGTAAGCTTCGAGGTCGAATTTCGGGTCATCGGGATTGCTGATGACTAAATTATATTCCACCATATTAGTATCAAGTCAAGATAATTGTATCATCATCATAATTATATATATATATATATATATGAAAAGAAGGTAAGAAGGAAAGAATTACCAGTATTCCTCTGATCAGGTGGCAACAAGCTCTTCTTGTATTCTACCTTAGCTTGCTGTATTAATTTCTCCTTGCGATCCCACTCCTGCTTTGCATTGTGGTCGGCTTCCTGTTTGTAGAGGGTTCGCTGGTGCTGGAAGCCGTAGAGAACGCCGAAGCCGAGGAAGGACCAGCGAAGGATCTATTTTATACACACACTCTGTTAACTTGGAGTCTTCAATTGATGATACCCGATGGTGATATCGGGTGGTAGTGGTAATGATTGTAGCCGGCATGTGAAGATAGTATCGCCACCGCCAAACATCGTCACCACTGTCTTTTATCTAGGTATCTGAGTACTTATGTAAAAGAGGGGAGTAGACATACGTTTCCTGCAGGAGTGGCCATTGTGAGGGTCAAGGTGGGAGGGTAGATAGGAGGATTGATGGAAGGTTAGGTCGGGTGAGAGGCAGTCAATGAATGGTAATAGGATAGAATGAGCCGAGGGGAGTTAAGTTGGAGGTCAGTCGTGAATGAGAAATTTATTTTTTTAGCAGCAAAAAACGGGACGCCTTTTCTCCGTCGTTCGCGACCGGGAATAGTCCCCGGTTGCTACTTCTAATCGAGAACCTCCCCGGAGACTGACCCCTTCCCGAGATACATAGTTAGAACCCGAGTTTCTAGTTACCGTGTACATTATGTCAGCATGTAAAGGTTACAGGGACCGGCCGGAGAGACATTAATATAATATGGATACACGCGACGCCCCTCAATTTAGATTTAGATTTTATTATATACGAGTACCTGAATTTAAATAAAAAGGAGTCCAATGGCGATTACGTATATTCACAAAAATGTTTAATTAGTTAATCAAGTACTGCAAGTTAACTGGCACGGATTATAGTTCTGATGAGGGTGAAGTAATTCTAAAGGACCAAATATGCAAATGGCGATGCGAATTGGCTGTGACCTGAGGAGAGGACAGCCTGTTGATTTCTATGGAGTGCGTGGTGGTGGTGTATAATTAGTTACAGACTTCCACCACCCACTGCTTTGATCCCATTCTCAGCCCAGACCAACATCCTTATCCTTCTTATCATTGTTGGTATCGTGTCATCTCTTCCTCATCCATCTCGACTTCCATTACGTGAGTATACCTAATATCTATCGATATCTATATCGCTATATAGATATATCTCCCCAATTGATCCATGACATAGCTGACGGAAACCCTATCGCGTGTTTGCTTCACACCAGCTCGAAAGAGAATACCCGACGCCCAATGGCTGACCAGTCAAGCGTCCGGCAGAGGAAGAAAGGTGCCCGGGGCACCACTCCCGCTCCTGCCTCGGACGACGAAGTCTTACCAAAAGCCATCACCAAAAATGTTGCCTCGTCAAAATCCTCAAAAAAGAAGGTCAACATTGGCCATCTTGTCACCTTTAGCATTGTTACCGCTCTAGCCTTTGTCACAAGATTCTACAAGTTGAATCATCCCAATGAAGTCGTGTTCGATGAAGTCCACTTTGGAAAGGTATTTATTTCTGTTTTCTTCTCCTTTTTTTTTTTTTTTTTTTTTTTTTGGATTTAATAAATATTTCATGGTGATGGGAGGCTAATCTATACTGTCGTAAATAGTTCGCATCGTTCGTACGTATACCTAACCCGATACAATTGCCTGTAAACCGAATAAAACAATTAGAACTATACTTACAATTTATTTTTGATGGATAATATAGTATCTCCAAAGAACATACTTTTTCGATGTCCATCCACCATTCGGAAAACTTCTGTTCGCCCTTATGGGCTGGTTCGTCGGCTTTGACGGCGACTTCAAGTTCGACAACATTGGAGACTCCTATATTGATAACAAGGTCCCATATGTCGCCTTCCGCACAATGCCTGCTCTCCTTGGTTCCCTCACTGTCTCTGTCGTCTATCTCACCATGTGGGAGAGTGGTTACTCCGTTCCTGCTGCTCTCCTCGCCGCCGGTCTCGTTCTCTTCGGTATGTCTCCAACGATTCTCTAATTCCAGAGTTAAAGGCTAATAAAGGATTTAGATAACGCCCACATTGGTCAGACCCGATTGATCTTGCTTGATGCCACCTTGATCTTCTCCATGGCCTGCTCCATCTTCGCTTATGTCCGATTCTACAAGATGCGACACGTCCCATTCTCTAGAAAATGGTGGAAGTGGCTCCTCCTCACTGGTGTCGCCTTGTCTTGCGTCATCTCCACCAAATACGTTGGTGTCTTCACTTTCGTTACCATCGGAACTGCTGTTGCCATTGATCTCTGGGGCCTCCTTGACATCAACACCGGACTCACCATCCAAGAGTTCGGCTATCACTTCTTGGCTAGAGCAGTCGGATTGATTATTGTGCCATTCTGCTTCTACCTATTCTGGTTCCAGGTTCATTTTGCCATCCTCTACAGAAGCGGTACTGGCGACGATTTCATGACCCCTGCTTTCCAGGAAACTCTGTCCGATAACTTGATGACCCTCTCCAGCACCAACATCCACTACTACGACAAGATCACCCTCCGTCACAAGGATACTAAAGCTTATCTCCACTCCCACACTGCCAGATACCCCCTCCGTTATGACGACGGCAGAATCTCTTCCCAAGGACAACAGGTTACTGGATACCCACATAATGACACCAACAATCAATGGATCGTCCTCCCAGCTGCCGATTTGGCTGAGCAAAAGACCGCCCTTAAAGTTAAGAGCGGCGATGTCATCCGTCTCCTCCACGCTGTTACTGATACTATGCTCTTGTCTCACGATGTTGCCTCTCCATACTTCCCAACCAACCAAGAGTTCACCACTGTCGACCGTGAAACCGCCATTCAGCGTATCAATGACACTCTTTTCGAGCTTAAGGTCGAAGGTGTTCGTGTAGGACACGACTTCAAGACCATGTCCAGCCAGTTCAAGCTCATCCACTACCCTTCCAAGGTCGCCATGTGGACCCATACCAAGCCACTCCCAGAATGGGGTTTCAAGCAGCAGGAAATCAACGGCAACAAGAATGTTCAACAGACCTCCAACATCTGGTATGCTGATGATATCCCATCTCTGCCAGAAAACGACCCACGTAACGATAAGACACCAAAGAAAGTCAAGTCCCTCCCATTCTTGGTCAAGTGGTTTGAACTCCAACGGGCTATGTTCCACCATAACAACGCCTTGACTTCGTCTCATCCCTATGCCTCCCACCCAATCCAATGGCCTTATCTCCTCCGTGGTGTCTCCTTCTGGACTAAGAATGATACCCGCGAGCAAATTTACTTCGTTGGTAACCCACTTGGCTGGTGGTTGGCTTCCTCCCTTCTTGCCGTCTTCGCCGGTATCATCGGAGCAGACCAGGTTACCAAGCGTCGTGGAATTGACGCTCTGGACTTCCGTACCCGCTCAAAGTTGTATAACTCCACTGGGTACTTTTTCATCGCATGGGCCACCCATTACGTCGCCTTCTTCATTATGGGACGTCAGCTCTTCTTGCACCACTACCTCCCCGCCCATCTTGCTAGTTCCCTGGTAACAGGTGCTCTGCTCGACTTTGTCTTTAACAGCGAGGGACAGGATGAGACTGTTCCTGAGCATGTGAAGGCTGCGCAGTCCAATAAGAAGCCGGTGGTTAGAACTCTAACTGGTGTTTTGCCATCGAGCCCCTCGGAGCCTATCAAGGCTACAGCATTGTCGTGGATTGTAGGAAGCGTTGTTTTGGCCGTCATCATTGGAGGTTTCTTGTTCTTCGCTCCGTTGACTTACGGAACTCCAGGATTGTCGGTTGAGGAGATCCTGCAGAGGAAGTGGTTGGGATATGATTTGCATTTCGCAAAATAAATCCTAGGGTGAAGCAGTAGGAAACAGTGGGGTGGTCAGCTGAGGATTTGAGAGTCAGATATTTTGATGGGAGGGGAGACGCAATAGTTGCTGGTATATATTACCTTGCACAGACGAGTGAAAGATAGGAGAAGGTTGCTTTTTGCTTTACGTTTTTAATGGGTGCGTCCTGGACGGGCACATATATATCATTACTACCACCCGCACGCCTTACTACCTAAGTAACTAAACAACATTAGGAGCAGCATTCCATCGGTGGAAGAGGAGGGATTGTTCCTCTTTGGTGTTTTAGTGTCCTTGTCTTTCCTTTGGAGTTTTATATGTTCTCTTTTCCCCTAAAGCCTTAAAAGTGTAAATATCAGTTTATTCAATGCTTTAATTAGCATACTGTCATTAAACATTCTCTGTAACCCCGGTGCTTAGACCTTAGATTAGTTTGATCAAATACTTCTTACAATACTTAAACGACCAGTTGGGAGGAGGTTATTTCAATTGACTTGCTGTTCTGGATGCTGCAATCCGAATCCGAGGATACCAAATATACCACGTGACCTGCAAACCTCGACTTTTCCAACGACAACCCACCATTCCCACACATTACAACGTCACGACTTTCTCCCACTACCCCCACTACACGCTCCGTTCACCCCAATTGGCCGGCGAGAAACTCATCTGCTCCGGCTCTTCCCGATGTACTCTCTTCAATTGAGGAGGGGCATTGCTCGAGGCCGTATATGGCACACTTCGGCGCTCTATCAGGGTTCACAACAGGCCGTTGTTCATGAGCACGGATACGGACAGCTACAGCAACAGACGCGGGAATTTAGTGGTTCTAGAAATTTATGGGAGGAGGAAAAGAAGGATGATGATGCTGAGAAGAAGGTAGCTGCTGCTGCTGCTGGGGCGGGCGGTGAAGCTCCGAAGCGTATGTATTCTTTCTTTTCTATCTTCTCCGTTATTTCACATCGACAGATGTTTTATATACGATATTCTATTTTTCATTTTATTATTAAACCCCGTAATCTTAAACCCCATATATATATCTGAGTGGAGAATGCTGACAGTAAGGAATCGGGTGGGGGTATTTTAATAGCACGAGTGATTCCCAAAATGAACTTCGCAGAACTTATGAAAAAGGCGACAAGTCTTCGACAATCAGTCTTCAAGAAACCACCAGAGGCAGCCGCTACCTTCAATCCAACCGCACCCACCCCTCCACCTCCTTCAGCAGCAGCACCAACCACTGCACCTCCTCGACAGCCAACCTACCAATCAGAACCCAGCATCCAACCCCCCAAGATTCGACGAACGGGCGCCGAAATCCCCACAGATCTAATCTCCTCGGCCTCTCAATACGAACAAACTGGGGTTGACAGAAGAGCAGCAAGATTAGCAAAACACAAAGCGCGATTAATGCAAGATGGCTCTCAAGAGGATAGAAGAAGACGAGTAAACGAAGATCAGCAATCACAGCCACTTACGTTTTCCGATCGAGAGGCTCAAGTCCAGGATAGAGCGTTTGCACAAGCTGGAGCGTATGATTCTTCCTCTAGAGGAGGAGGCAAGGGAAGTTTTAGAATCAAACGTGTTGGATCGACGGCTCACGGACCAGCTGGTGGAATGACATTTCAAGACCGTCTTAGGATGGCTAGGATTGCTAGGGGTGTTAGTCCTGATCTTGCGGGCGATAAGCAGGGTTCACCAGAACAACAACAGCAACATGCGTTTGAAAGCGAGGAAGGTGAACCTGAAGTTAGATCTGAGGTTAGACAAATGGTCGGAGGGCCTAGGATTACTACTCTCCCTACAAGGTCTATTTTACCACCTGGTCCACGAATCTCAAGAGCTCAAGGCCCACGTGGTGCTGCTGGTGCCAGCCGTGGTGGTCGCGGTGGCCGCGGTGGTCGTGGCGGTCGCGGTGCGGCAGGAGGAGTAGTTAGGAAGACGAGAGCCCAGAGGGCTTCTGCGCGTAGGGCGCTTGAACTAGAAGAAGAGGAATTGGATCATGAGTGGAATGAAATGACATCATATCCTAAACCTGCCCCTCCGGGGACAATTGAACCACATCCGGTGTACGATACGACGAAGCCCTATCATGCGGACGTTGGAGATCTAAGCCGATGGATTCCGGCGATGGGAGCGGGGAATACAATCGCTGCGAAGAAGTTACAGTGGGTTAACAAACCGAAGTGGGAGAAGATGTCGGAGTATGCTCCTAGAGCGTTGTTAGGTGACGGGATTTTGGTACCCGGGGAGGTGTTCAAGGCTACCGGTTTGGGGGATAAGAAGATAGCGAAGGAGGCTGAGATGGCATTGAGTATTGCGGAAGCTGGAATTTTGAGAAACCCAACTTTTGGAGGGAGGGATCGGGTGAAGTTTTTGGAGGTTTTGAAAGGGAAGGTGGGGGTTGGAGGGGAGGCTAGGGCGTAAGGGTAGGAAGTAGTGATTCTGCTTGCTAAGATTACCGGCCGCTTCGATCATCCTCCCTTTGCCTTGATATGAACTTGGTATAGTGTATATAGGTGCTGTGAAGGTGTTTGTATAAACCTGATTTCCTTTTTTAATGAGAGGGTCTTTCCATCAAGACTTTTCTCGGGATATATATTGTACATTACTATCCAGAATCAAAGATCGTAGTTTACGAATACTACATAATCGATCTTTTTTTACTCTACTGATGATCATAGGTATAGTTCGAATTCATGAATTCGGAAGCTATCTCAGTGTCTACGCATATATATTCGGTCCTTGTATCGTAAACAAATTGATCCATTTCCTTTTGATAATATGCTGATTATAAGCCAAAACGGAATTCTCTCCACATATAGGTCAGTAGATTTCATGGCTATCTAGACAGTGGAGGTATTCTAAACCATATATAATAAAGGCAAACGAAAAACTTCGACAGACGAAGGGTAAAGAACTTAAGGACAGGTAAATGTAAAAGATTCAAAGTATTCATCAAATGTCAAACTGTTCTAGCTTTAAGATCTTAAAAAAAAATGGGGGTGGTCTCTTCTGTCTTCTCTTTCAAAACGCAACGAAAGGGGAAACAATCCGCTGAGAGGGTTAAACTGCCAAAGAAAAAGTGTAGTCGTAGTATTGCTTTTTTCCTTTTTTTCTTTCCATATCGGTCGATATATCTATACAAGGAGGATGAGGAATAGTCGTGGTCGTTATATAAAACGAACAAAAGGGAAACCGAGAAAAAGGAATCATAGAAAAAGTCCAGGTAAGAATAGTATATCCATCACAAAAAATTTAAAGAAAAGGAACCCGGTGTATAAACATGAAGGGAAGAAGAAAAAAGGAAATTCATCAATAGTAGTAATAATATATAAAAAGGAAACTCCACAAAAAACATAGAGGGGTGGGAGTTGAGGGTAGTCCTTTTTTTTCTTTTCTCTAATGGCGGTTTGGCAGGATGATGAGGATTGCGATTATGGGGAATTCGAATGGTTTTCGAAATCGACAAAGCGTTTCGTAGGCTGCGAAGAGGAGACAAGTGATCCTTCTCGTTTCCTCTTCGCTAGACTAAAGGGTTGGACTTATATTCTGGAGCGACTCCATTGCTTTCCTTCTTGACTTCTACCCTGAAAATTCTTGTTAGCTTTTTGTGATATATGTAAACTTGGGAAAACCTTTTGTGAAAGGTACTTACATGATGGGGGCTCCGACTTCTTCTTCCTCTGCTAGTAACCTTTCACACTCAAGTGCCGCCATGCAACCAGAACCTATAATGATATCCGTTAGCTACCTGTCTTGAGATCTGATTTTAAAGGTGCATTATAAAGAACTTACCGGCACTGGTAATTGCTTGGCGGTACTTCTTATCTTGAACATCTCCAGCTGCGAAGACGCCCTTTACACTTGTCTCTGTTGTCCCAGGCACAGTCTTGACGTATCCATCCTCGTCAACGTCTAGCTGTGTTTTAACAAGAGAGGTAGCGGGTTCATGGCCAATGGCGTAGAACAGACCGTTGGCCTCTAGCTCCCTTGTTTTACCATCTCTTGAGTCCTTGATAACCATGGTTTTCAGTAGCTTATCACCCTTGGCTTCAACAGCCTCTGTATGGAATAAAACCTCGACCTTAGGGTGCTTCAGCAACCTATTTGCCATAATATTTGATGCTCGAAGCTTGTCTTTTCGAACAAGGACGTAGACCTTCGAACCATATTTTGTCAAATATAGCGCCTCCTCGGCCGCCGAATCTCCACCACCGATGACAACCAACGGCTTGTTTCTAAAAATTGGAACAGCACCGTCGCATACAGCGCAGGCACTGATACCGCTTTGCCAGTAGGTCTCCTCACCGGGTAAATTTAACCGTTTAGCACTCGCCCCGGTAGCCAGGATAATCGCATCCGCAGTCTTTGGTGGTTCGTCTTCGGCCCATTCGAGCCAGTACTTGAACGGCCTGGAGGATAAGTCGAGTTTGGCGACTGTTTCGGTAATGATTTCGGTACCAAAATGGATGGACTGCTTGCGCATGTTATCCATGAGTTCTGGTCCCATGATTCCGGTTGGGAAACCTGGATAGTTTTCGACGTCGGTGGTAGTGGTGAGCTGGCCGCCGGCGGCCATACCGTTGGCTAACATGCCTTCGTATAGCACAGGTTTTAACTCGGCGCGGGCGAGGTAGATTGCGGCCGTGTGGGCGGCGGGGCCGGAGCCGATAATGACTACCCTATTATGAGATTTGGCGGACATGGTGGGAGGTGTATTTGAGATAGATGAGGAAGGTGAGGAGGAGGAGGAAAAGGGACGAAGGTTTGAGAGAGGTTGCTGCTGTTGATACTGCTGCTGCTGCTGCTGCTTTGTTGAGAGGAGGAGTGTTGCGACACCGGCAGATGCGATGGGCCGGAATCGGGCAGCCGCGAGAGACGGGCGGAAGAAAAACCTGGGAGACAACGTTGTAACGGTTTTTATGTTTCTCCTTTTATTTTATAAGTATTATTTGATGAAGCTGAAGAGAAGAGGTAGTTATGATAGTGAATATGGTGGTGAGAAGTGGTTGGGGGGTTGAGAATAGAAGGTGGAGGTGGTGGCAGTTAATATATTTTATGCTGGCCAGATCCAAGTTCAGTTCGATTCAAGCAGAAATTTAGCCACCAGCCAGCTTAGCTTAGCTTCCCTTCCTGCCCTATTCGAACAAACTACTACCACTCCTTACAGCAATAGAAATCGATCGTGTGAATAAGCCAAGTCAGGACCAACTAGCTGGGTATAATACCTGGCTTGCTATTTATGTTGTTCACCTCGCAGAAGCTGACAATTAGTAGGTGAAGAAGCCCGGCCTAGATCCAGAAGGAACGGGAAACTCTTAAGTAATACTGATAGCGGCTGGTCCGGTTCAGGGCCCTTTTCTTTGGAACTAGTTATCAGATGCGAGCCGGCAGGAGGGTTCCAAGGCTCTGGATTGGAGGGTAGCCCCACGCTTGGGCAATTGGGGCGGAAGGCTATGATGCAATGCGATTGGATCTGATGCAGGAGAACAGACCGTGCATATAAGAATATGAAGAAGTCGTTCGAGGCCAAGATTATATAAAGAAGATGCCGAAGGACAGCTCTAAGAGGAGGTTGGAATAGGTACCTTATAAGGAGTACGTAAGTATATAAACCCTCCCCTGTTGTGATATAATAATATATAACGATATACTAATACAACCATGACTTCAACAAAAAAGCCCCAAATTTTTAAATACAATACGAAATTTATATTATAATGGGATGTGCTTCCCCTTCGGTCTGCAGTGCTCTGCATGAAGGTTGCTTTGTCATGACTCGAGCATCCAGACCAACCAACCAACGGTCCAGAAACAGTCCGCCCTCGCCGCCTGACAAATCCAACAGCATTGACCATTACTCGAGTCGGGTTCATTCGAATTCTTTAGCTTCGTATCTTATATACTTTTACACTAGTAGTTACACCGCATTGGCTTCTCGTATGCATGGTAATGCTCTACGTAAGTGCTTCATTTTTCAATCCGAGTTCCAGAATCTGCGTGAGAGTTCCAGTATCTCGTCTTATTGTGCACTATAAGCGCGAATTCGAAGGGGGAAGACGAAAAAAAAAAAGAAAGCTTCGGAACTTGCCGTTTTCGTCGACCCCGAGGATTCGGTCCGAAGCGGCACACACTAATTCCAAACTACACTTGAAAATAATTCTATCCCTGAGGCTCTGTAGCTGGACTGAGCTGTGCCTGACTATCCAACTACCCACAGGTTGCGGCTGTGCCTATTCATAGTTCTTTAACTCGGACGCAATTATCTGTTGTACAACATAGGAAATTCTGAAACCCACAATTCATATACCGATGTAGTCATGCATTTCTGCGGTATTACTATGCATTCGTATAACATGGCTAAAGAAACCGTGCGGATGTATGTACCGGTACCTTGCGGCGTAAGCTCTCTAGTGATGCGAATTCAAATACTATGATTAATTATATTAACATGATTATATACGTCATTATTTTTTAATAGCCGCGCTTTCGGTCTACAACATTGATTAATCTTTTCCCTTCTGCTCTTAATTTCAAGTTAATCGCCACGATATCAAGACACCTTTCAAAGTAAGTGACGCCGGCGCCAGAGATATGTGGAGAGATATACTTTTGTTTTGGGTTTCAATTATTAGTATCGATGAACGGAAATAATTGTAAACGAGCCACAAGAGGAGCGACTTACCACATCGGGTGCATCCCATAGTGTATGTTCCTTTGGAAGGGGCCTGTTGAAATTTTCTGTTAGTATATATATTCTTGCCATGCGAATCCAACCAGATACTCTGTCTACATGAAAAAAAGAATACATACTCCGGATCAACGACATCGAGAGCCGCCCCTCTCAACCCTCCATTTTCAACCCCCTCCCTTAGCGACTTCTCCAGCTCTTCAGTCACTACAATCGGGCCCCTACTGATGTTTACCAAAAACGGGCTCTTCCTTGTTTCTTTTAAAATCTCAAATTCCTCTTTCCCCATCAACCCCTTTGTATCATCCGTCAATGGCACCGAGAACACAAGTACGTCAAACCCTTCTCTCAAAAATTCATGAAAACTCGCTTTACCGGTTCCACTCCACCATTTCACCGGAAACTCGCCCTCTTTATCGCCGGTCCCGGGTACGATGTATCCATTATCCCGCCTGCTTTCTCTTGTAGGTTTTGGGTGAGCGGTATATGCGTGTACTTCCATTCCTAATGCGTGAGCTACCCGACCGACCTGTCGGCCTATAGAACCGTAGGAAAAGATTCCGATCTTTTGGGTAACGAGATCGCGGATTGGATTTCCGGTGAAACTACCCCAGTTGTTTGCCCATCTGTGTTCTTTTTGCCATTGGTCGAAAAGGCGGAAGCGGTGGGTGTGTGCGAGGATATGGCCAATGACCCTTTATATCATTTATATAGTAACATTAGCTTCTTGACTCTATTGGCGAAAAAATGGGTTTAACATAGAGTAACAGAGTTTACCATTCGGAAATCTGAGGTCCATGAACACCGTTACTCGTAGTGATAGTTATATCTGTATCCCTGTATATCGGTGTGTTTGCGATATGATTGATACCCGCACTAAGAATAGTGCATATCTCAAGTTTTGGGGCAGCTTCAGGCGGTGGAAGGTACTGCATTGTCACAAATATAGTGACATCTTTGAAGTATTCTAGAATTTTATATAATATGTTTAATACAACGTTCGATTCGACAAGGCTGGCTCAGGGGGTAAGAAAATGTTAAGTACCATCTGGAACATGACTACCGCCTTTCATGTAGACCTCAATTGGTTCGAGGGTAATGAGAAAGTAGTTAACTACGATACCCGGGTGCTCCCTTTTGATACGGGAAATCCACTCCGTTGGTTCATCCCAGGTCGCAGCAATGAGAACATTGTCTGCCGACGTGAGTTCTCTTCCCAAGACCTCTTTGGTGACCATGTTGTATATTTTGTGTTGTCGCAGCTCAATTTTGTCTTTCGAAGCTTTCTCTCAAGCTTTCCGACCCCGACTTCAAAGAGGCTAGGTTTAGGGCTTTGCGAAATATGTAGAAAATGCAGAATACAAAATCGAGGCAATTGATATCTCTCTCAGTTCCTAAAACTCAAAATAACAACAATCCGGGGTTCCAAGAAGCCCTAAAGGCCCCATTTATATAGACACCTGGCCTACTAACTCCGCCAACTGAATTATTTAGTATTAATCCCCGGTCCAACGGGTTTGCTAGGCTTCCTAAACATTTAACCTAGATCCGAACATATGGTGAAGGATCCATGGGATATTATGCAATCGGCGACAAATCGTTTTCTATCGAGTGGTACCTGGAAGTCTTAGCGCTTTGTTGGCGTCCCGGACTCGGAGATGCGATATCATGCAGTGGAGTGGGTCTCGACGTCGGCAGGCCTAGGTGGATCCCGACAAAACGTGACTAGCTTACAATTAATCAAGCCCTCGATTACGCCTGCATTTAAATTTACTGATGCGGGTTGGGTTTTTATATGCACCTTGATCTCATTTTTAATCACGCCTTTCTGTGGCCTTTCCACCGACTAATTAATAAACTCGTTAAGGTTAACAACCCCAAGGCGTGTGTCAAATCTGATAAATATATTTGATCGCATGTCTGTTATACGTTATCTCGCTACTGATATTTCCCAAAACTTGTATATCTAGATCTTCAAACCTCGAATTTAATACTAGATATAATGTAAGTACTTTTAAATTTTAGACAAACTATTATATAAATAACTAGTAAATCCCAGGACATAGCCTCCACTTGACCTTCTTCTCCACCGCCTCCCACTGGCTTCCATACTTCCCTTTCATATACGCTTCAATCCCCGGAATGGCATTTCCCATAAAATTCATCACGTAAATCCCCGAATACATAACCCCATAAACTACTCCACCAGCAGCACTGGCATATCCAAACGCAAACAAAATATTACAAGCATAATTCACATTTCTAACAATTCCCCAAAGACCACCAGTATAAATCTTCCCCTTATTCCTCGGATCGGATTTAAATTTGTGTCTTTGGATCTCTGAAATCAATTCCGTTGATATTCCAATGATATTGAGTATTGTACCTGGGATCAGGAGGGATGGAGAGTATGTTGGATTGATTGGATGAAGGGTGTAAATGTATGATGTTAGACATTCGAATGCGAGGTCTGAGATACCGCCGAAGAAGGCGAATGGGAGAGTCATGCGTTCGCGCATGAGGAGGAGAGACCAGGTTATGTGTTTGAAAGCTATGTATGACGGCATAGCTAGTAGGAGGGTTTGGGAGAGAGTTAATGATTTCAGAGGGAGGAGAGTGGTAGAACGAGTGAGGATTAGGTATTGGATTGGGACGGTTAGAGTGCGGAAGGCGACAAAGAGGAGGGGCCCTGGAAGAGAAGAGGTGTAGTTTCCGCGCTGGACGGAGAGAGAGTTTTCTGGTGCTTTTTGGGTGGACATTTTGCGATATTGGAGTATATATTTGAAGCCGGCTATTTATATATTATGTATTGCAGTAACTGCGGAGCCGGCCTATATTGTATCTATATATCTATGATTGATAAATTTAATATTCGTTGAAGTTTTGAAAACGGGGAGAAGGTGACTGGTCTATATCTTCCTGAACCATATCTAACATATACGAGAATAGCGGATAATATTGAAATCGAACCGTATAAAGAAATAGGTTACTTGATATCTGACATCAGCTTGAGGGGGGTACGTTGGGTGGAATCCTAACTGCCGATGGCATCCTAGGCTACTCAGCTCAGCTCAGTCTCGTAACCAAATGTTGGAATATGTATCTTCAACGCATATACCGATATATCTTTATTGACGGTCGCGCGCAGATGAGTTCAATACCTAAACCGGGGCAACTAGTATCTTAAATCGAGATTATACAGACAATTAATTTCTTAAGTTACCCAATATATAATTTGCAAATTAGTATAAAACCCGAAATCAATTTACCGAATCAACTATCTGCCGTCAAATTCAATCGGCTATACTCCTACTGTACTTGTCTCAACCTATATCTTCTGAATCGCTCCCTAACAGCGTGATAGACAGCCACAATCATCTGCCAACCCACTCTCCCAAATATACACCCGAGAACATTTGCGAATGTTAATAAATTTACCCACATGAAGAAAGCAGCAACACCCAAACCCAATATTCCGCCCACGAAGCCTACCATTATAAGATGTCCAGTGAACGGAGGTCCTGGTTCTTGTAGCTGATGCTCCGCCATGGCAGCATGGATAAGGCAGAATGTTAAGGTTAGATGTCCTAAAGCCGTGATCCCTAGTACAAGAATTATGGCTGATAATGAGAAAATAGGATTTGATAATGTGAGGCTTTTTTTGAAACAAGTGTATGCGCAATTGATGAAGGGACCGGGGTGTTCGGAGAGGTCATAACGGCAATTCATAAGGAAGTTGGGAGGCGAATATAGATAAGCTGGTATGGCGAAAATTGTGAGAATTGGGAGGGTATAAGTTATGGCGGTGAGGAAGAACGGGTGACTGAAAGTGAATTTGATGTTGTTGAGAGCGGGAAAGAATGGTGGGAGAGGTTCGGGTGGTCCCGGTGGTTGAGCTTCCGGGTCTTGTGCAAGCTCATGGTTCTGTATTAGTGGTACAGCCGGTCCTGTTTCTTTAAATATGCTTTCAATTAGGTTTTTATTTCAATAATGTTATATAAACCTGGTTTTGAATAAAATTACCGTTGTCTCTTTCGAATTCATCTAAGCGCTCGAGCTCGAATTCTCGTTTTTGTGTATGAGTGTGCCTTGACATGATGGGCCATGAGCCTATGGATGTATAATTCACTTCTGAACCGAGTCCTTGCGATCTATATCTTCCAGAACGTAGTTTTGAACCTATGGTGTCTATTTTGGGGACCCGAAATGCTGGCCTACTAGATATCCTACACGGGGACAAAGGGCTATTTATATTTAAGTATGAACCAAAGGTTATAATTAATTTCTCAAGATTCAGAAGATAGGATCAGGTCAGTTAAACGCCAAGGACCGACTGAATTGATATAAATTGATCATGCACGTGGGTGTCCACCGACGTATCCAAGAGTCCTTAAGCCTTGATCCTTGTAATTATGCTGCGATATCGCGGTGCTGACGAACCGAGCCGCGCAGTTGTGCACACAGCCTCCCGTTGAACCTAGTCTGGGCCAAAACCGCCAGTCCTCGATAACGTAAATTACCTCGTTATCCTATATAACCAAGAAAATGGCAGCTATTTACGGTATTTTTTAAGGCCTTGTCGACCAATAGGGTCTTCGATCTTTTGGGCGTGTTCATGCCTAAATAATACAGCTAACGTATAACGCAATCGCATGCAAACTAGCAGTAGCTATCATGTTATAATGTATATGTAGATACCATGCCTTCAAGGTCTGGGCACGAGACAATATCATGTATAGAAATCGGATCTCGATCTCTATACTAGACGTCTATAGTATCACCAAGCCTATATATTTACGTCAGCGAGTTTCGTATGAAGGTATACTATATAGTATTAAGAACGCATAAATCATATCTTTGGACACGAATTATTAAAATTTTATATAGCTATACAAGTGCAATTCAATTACATTGTGGAGAAGGCGTGCGTAAGTTAACATGCAACGAACTTTGGTTACACAGGTGGCTGTTGATCAAAATCGTTAGCGTGCAACCATTTACCCACGTTACACAGGAACATGTTTCGATCCTCCTCAAACCGCCTCACCCACAATTAGCAGGATAACGAGTCAGTGAGATCCGCTGGGCTAAGCAGACCAAAAGCAGCTACTTGTTAGGCGAGCTTCTCAACAAATCGATTAAATCCTCGATGGCCCGGGGGATCTTTAGCTTTAAAATACGCCGTGCCAATGGCCAATCGAGTTGATTTTAAAATTTTAAATCTTTTATTGAGCACTGCAGCGATTGTGTACATGTGTTACCTTGCGCAATTGCATGTATAAAACATTAACAATTACATTGCCGAACGTCTTAGCTTTCAAATAACGATAAATTTGCATACTGACAGCACGATCTAGGCTTTGAGGTGCCTTGCAAAGGATGTTTACCCCTCTAGAAACTCTGGTAAAGGGAGCGCCTCGAAGCATGTGGGGGGTTGTTATGGGCTGCAGACGGTGGATTTGGACGAATTGCGCCTTTGACTTCACGGATGAAGAATACCCTCTTAACGACCCCGATCACATATATATTACTCATCGAAGGTGGGAGATCAGGCAGTTCGACAATTGGGTTTGTGCCGACTTATAGTATTCTCTGATCGATTGACCAAGCCCTTGGCATGGTCTGACAGCTTCGTCATCTGAAATTCGAAGTGTCAATCAATATACTATTCAACCGCGCGATCTTGAGATACCTCTGGAGCTTTCGTGGGAATTTTTGGATTTAGAATTTAAAAAAGAACATCGCCAAAAGAGTTCAGTCTCATATGAGGATAGGCATCGGGCTCTAGGACTAACAAACTGTTCATGGCCATGGGCACGTTTGTCCGGAACGAAACAAGGCTAGATATTTGCTGATTGGTTTATGGGTTTGTTGCTCTTCAGCCACCAGCCAGGGTACCTTCGATCGATTATAGCAACAAGAACCTCTATCATGCGCGTCTTGAGGTTGAAGAATGGCCAATGAAAAACATAAATCCCAGAATATATTAACTACAATACGCTTAAGCGAAGGTCTCGAGATACACGCCAGGTACCACGAGCCTATTTTATTAACTCCACAATAAGAGATTAATAAATTCCAAGCTCCCAAATTGCAAGTTTGCCAGGCTGATATCGCGATTCGAGGATACCGGACATCGCGAAGCTACAGGAACCATAAAAACTTAGGTTGCCAACGACGGGATATATATCGTAGTCCCGTACTGCAACGATCGATTCAATGCCCTGCAACCCCACTAAAACTAACCGCCTACCTTGCCCATCGAGCAGCCTTTTGAATCCTAGCGATATCAACATCGACAAAGCCCGCCATCGCTTTGAAATAGACATCTTCTGGGACCATACTATTCGTACCTCTCGCCTTCGTCGTCGGTTTAGGCGGCTTACACCGACTGATTTGAGCCCGGGAATTTTGAAACGAATACGCGAACTCAACCAAAACCTCGCTCCAATGCCCAGAAGGCAATATTTTTGATGCGCATATGCTTCTTTTGCGCTGATATTTACTGAGCGCCTTCACGGGATATAAAGTAACCCCCAACCCCTCACTTCGGCTATCGGAGTCGAGTTCCTCGATCATATCGGTCGATAAACGAAGAAGCTAGGCGTCTTCGAGATCGCGGGAAAAAAACTTCAAATCACGGTTCCATCAACTGTTCGTTCTCGAGATCTCTCGAAAATACTCTATGACAATAACTCCATAATATATGGGAGTATACGGAACGAGAAATGCCTTGCAACCCCCACTCAATCTGGCCCGCATCTAGTGTCCCTGGCGAGTGCGATAGCTTTCTAAGCTATAGTCCGAACGATCTTTTTAAAATGATAAACCAGCGATGGGCACGGATCATTCAAGTTATCAATAAAGCGGAAAAAGTGTGGAGCTTCAGAGAACCTCGAGTCATCCTGTTCGACGGAGGTATTCCAAGGCCAACAGTAATCGAAAGGATACGGTCTTCGCAGACGAGAAGAACTTTTCTATAGACTATTTGGGACTGAAGAAACCGGTGTATTGAGTTTAGATATATATATAATTCCAAATTTCCTTTCTGACCTGTACGTATTGTCTCGTAGGTACCTAGACCTGGAAACTGTACGTACCTTAGCTTGCAAATTAATTGAGACAATTATAATACCAGCCCGACTTGGCCGAGTTCCCTACGGCCAAATGAAAGCATTGCTATAGGACAACATGGTTTAGGCCCACTCAGTAGCGACTATTCTGACATAAGAAGTGGATTTTATAATCTCAAAATTCAATAAACTTAAAAAAGCAAATGTTTTTTTATTGTATTTTCGGTTATCTAACTCTCTAAAAAGATTTCACGATAAATCCCACAAAATGCCAACTTTTCTTGTCCAATCCAATCCCACTAAACTCTGAATAATCAAAAAAAAAGACAAACCAACCCGCAAAACTTTTCCTTTTTTTATAGCCGGTATGAGTACCGTATACAATTTGGTAGCCCAACCTTCGCGGTTTGAGGATCAACTCCCCTCTTGTTCATCGCCTCTTTTGGTCTATTGTAGTATTTAGGCTAGAGTCGGTTTACACTGGAAATCGTATTCAGTAGTGGTCCCGACAGTGGCAGTGGCAGTCCTAAAGACAACCTGTTTCAATATTGTTAGTATTTGATGATAATACACTCAGTGGGGTTGGAGGAGTACATACTGGGCCAGGCCCGAAATTAAAGGTTTCGGTTTTAAGAACACAACCATTGCAGTCGACAGGACTGGAAACAGTGACGGTGTTCTTGTAGATGGTCCGGGTTGGAGAGAGGTCAAAGTGTGGGGCGACACGGATGACGGTGGTGCACGGTGCAGATTCAGCGGCGTTGGCGACTGGGACGGCCAAAGCGGTTCTAAGGAAATCAGAGAGGCGCATGTTAGTCAACTAGTTGATGCGCGTGGCGGAGTCGGGACTAATGTTCTTGAAGTTGAAGATCTTCAGGCATAATGGCTTCTTCTGTTATGGTGATAGAAGCACCGCTGGTAGTGGAGTGAGGCAGTTGAAGAATGAGAAATTAAAAAAAACTTACCCAGCAAGGGAGAGGAGGGCGACAATTGGGAAGTACATTGTGCTGTTTTAGGAAGTAAAGGTATATAGAGTTTACTGAAATCTCGGGAGGTGTAATATTAGCACTATCGTCTGTGAAGACTGCGGGTTCAGAGTGAAGAAAAAAGGAGAGAATATCGACATACAAGATCTAATGGAGTGAGAAGTTACGGTATGATAGATAGAGAGTGAGATTGTTATATAGAATTATGAAAAGATGAGGTCAATAATTTGGATGATCGGTGATCGATGAAGGTGCGTTGATTTTGCAAAATGCAACAAGGTAGATATATCAATTGAAGATATAAAGCTGTGATGCTGAATGAAGTAGGACTCGAGAGAGGTCAAGATGAGGTCCTTATATAGATAAAAGAAGGGTCGTATTATTATCCTCTCTCGAGGAATGCATATATTATCATGTTATCAATCACCATATCATTCTTCGTACTCAACGCGAGCTTGCGTGGCGTCGACACCCTCTCGTCAGTCTGATACCGGTATACCATTACATTCTCACGGCTACATCCGGGAAATTCGGACCTTTCTCCCTGTCAGCAGTAACATCAATATGACCCAATGGGCTAGGGTTTTTTGAACCTCCTCTAGAGTATATCCCAGCTGATTTTCGGGAGTTCCTGGGTAAGTTCACGTCACATTCCTGGTTCGTCTACTTCAACCAGGGGTAAGCGATTACTTCGCCAGTCTAGGACCCATATGGGCCCATGAGATCCAGAGTTCTAGAATACCAAGAAAAAATTTTCACCGATTGGCCGGGTTTCTTAGTATGTTCTAATCAGTAGAACCCTCGGGCGAGCTCGACGGATCGAAGAAGTTTTGAACCATGCCAGGGTATAGCTTGTGCAAAGATTTTGTTTCTAAATCTGAGCAGGAATATTTTTTCAAACAAAAGAAAGGCAACTGCCTTCAATAGACATATCATATCATTAGGTTGCAATCTGGAAGATCTGACCCTGTCAGACCACAAACATAACGACAGCTGAGACTTCTTCTAAAAACCTTCCGTGAAACCAGATCCTGGATCATATTAGATCGATAGGGTAATACTTAAAGACATCGGTTGTGGTGTTGGCGTTGGATGTCAGCCGGCTGGGCATTTGCTTATCCGCATCATAAGCTTTTTGGCGAAATCCTTGCCCCTGCATAAACCTGGGGGAGGCTCTCAGGCAGTGGCATTTGTATTTGATTCAGGTTCGTCAGATTCCTTTCCCCGCTTCATCTTGCCGTGTTTGCAATCGCCGAGGTGGGCCCGGGACAGGCTTTGGGGGCTTGATGGTAGTCTAGTGGACGGCTTCTCGCTAGAATCAAATTAATCGGGAAAACCTTTTCATTTGAACATCCTCGAGCAGGCATGACTTCAACTACCTATTTCTTTGATAATACGTTAAAAGTTCAATTCTTCCTTGATAGGTGCATGGTGCATTGAACATTTAGCAATTTAAAACTACCGCACGCGTGCACGCCGCAGGGGAAATTGGGGCGAGGCGAAATGAGGCCGCAGTTTTGATTTTTGTGCCGTCAGTTCCGATCGAACCGTCCGATGGAGTAAACTTGATCAGTCCACAACTAACGTTCCTTGAACGAATATCATTATCCTTCTAAAACACTTCTTAGACAAAGTGAAGCGAATATACATACAAGGGTAAGCTGTGGCAAAGAAGGACATTTGGATCTCGCCGCTCAGTGCTCAAGCCAACCGGAAATTTTTTGACTGATCCAGTTCCTCCCGATGAAGTCTCAGATTTGTTGACGGCATCTGGTGATGGGTTTTCTTTGTTTATCCTTCATCGATCTAGCCCTTTATAGTCGTGTATAATAGTGTGACGATGTTGACATGTCATGATGCTTCAGTCACAACTCGGGTCCTGCCAATTGAAGATACCGATCTGACCCGGCCGAATTTATGAAATTATCCTTTGCAATCGATTGCGGATACGGCGTAGCATTTTGGGTATAACAAACGTATGCTTTTCAAAATCTACAGATGGACGTACGTTAAATTTTAGTAATCGGAAGACCTTAACACTGGGCTCCGATCTAAAAAAAAAAGAGCTGGGAACTCGAACTGCAATATTGAGAACATAAAAATATTTCGCGTAACCCATCTCTTTTCATAACATGGATAACAAAGCCAATATCAGAGCTCCGATGGACTGTCAGCCGTATGATTTTAGATATCCTAGAAAAATTTCGAATACCCTCGAAGCTCGAAAGGGTAGCTCGGTTTTACAGGCGGCCGATTCGAGCCGACCAACAGAGGCTTGCCACCTAGAAATACTACAGACAACACGGCGCCTCGTGCTCGGGTGCGGAAGCGGTTAACAGTTAGTCTAGACGCTTAGTATCAAGTTACTATAATGCTATCATATTTCTTTAGAAAATATTAGTATATCCAATGCGGTACCGGTGCATTATTGGACCGATCTCTCTGTATCCCAATGCTGCGTTTTGCTGGTCTTCGAATTCTCAGTCCCGAAGCTACGAAAATTCGAACTCTATTTCGGGGAGCAGCGTAATGCACCATCGTGTAATTTGCTTCTTTTGAAATTCGTGCGAGAGGATCAGTCTGTACTGTGATATACCCTGATTAGAATATTCAATACTGTTGTAACAAAATTTCGATTTGATATCATACGTTACATTGAATAGACCTTCGTTTTTTTGTTTTTCCATCTACGAATGAATGTAATCAAGTCCATTGCGGTGGTGATCTTTAAACTATAAGCCCTAGTCTACGTAAGCATATCGATATAATATGTGTAATTATATCAAATCTTTATATTAGTTTAAAGTCTGATCTCTATGGTTATTGAACTGTGAGGAAGTAGATTTGTTCCTGGACTGCTCTGGTTCGTATTATCTCACGTACACCTCAATAAAACACTAATACTCATAATTATATAATCTGATTAGATAGAAATACTCAAAACCCATATAATACACCAGGCTCCTAAGGGGTACGGAGGGCCCGAGGTGGTCAGCCTTAGCAGCATGCACCGCTTATGCGGGATGGTCGTTCTAACCATCTGACATTGAATATTAATATATTACGGTAGGACAAAAATCAAACTGTTTTTGAAATAAATTTCGAAAAGTTCATGGCACCCTTTAAAAAAAACATTATTTAATGACCATATTTGATCGGTGGGTGAGCGTCTGGCTCTGAGACTAACAATATTCCATGCATAGACTAGCTGTGTAAAAATTAAGCAGCCGAATAAACCGAACAGCTGGTTATATAGACAGAAACCGCGCTACACCTAGACGTACATGCATCTACACATACACACGTAACATATATCTACGGAGCCGAGAGATCGAAGGTTATTGGCTGGGCGCAGCATATGCATAAGGACACTAAAGCTATAGAGATAAAGGTTTAATATAGTATTGGGGTTTTATACACCCATTCAAATTCTATCAAAGATCGATTATCCGACGATACGGGATCCACACCATAGTACTATTAAAAATGTCGTAATGTTATAATAGGCATTCCTATTTTCCCTCCTCCTGATCCTTAAAAATATATATGCGTCGCGAGGACCAACGTTACCAGCAATTCACATGCATCACAGCAATGCCGGTTAACGGGTGAACAGGCTAGTTCATACGCAGGTTCGCGAAAGTAGCCGATTATTTAACCAACAAGAACAGGTGCAGGCCTTTAATGTGTCCGGGTACGAGACCAGTGCAGACGGCAACCGACTATTTTCACCCCCTAAATTATAAACTCAAATTAGTCGCTGAAAGAACAGCTAAGATCTATATCTATATCTAGAGCAGTGCAATGTTGCATATTGAACAAAAAAGTGGGTCTCTTGTTAATTGACCGCTTTTAGCTCCCACCGGCCACGCTGCCTACATTGAGTTAACTTAGACTGGACCCACCTATAAAACAACCTATAAAACAGCAAACAAAAGACATATACAACATGCCTGTGGGTAATCTCTGAACTGATCTGTAGACCAGACTGTGAACCGCTAATTTGTCGACCGCTTTGTGAACTAGCTAAGCTTCTAGACGAGCACATCACAGACCAGCCTATAAATTTGGCTATGTGCTAGCTTGCCTTTTAGGGCTGGGCGCAAGACAGCTAGCTCAAGTACTTGCGAATTAGCCAACCCGGAGGCTCCTAGGGAGGGATAGTTATTAACATCTTGAGGATCAACTTTCAAGCCAGTTATCAACTAGATACAAGCCTAAAAATACAACCAGCGGTAGACCATGCAGCTCCTATATAGCTACAGATAATTACCAGGAATTTCAAAAAACAAGAAAAAACCAGAAAATTGTTACCCCCAATACGGCCAAAGGAGCCGCTCTTTCGCTAAACTTGCATAAAAATGATCGTCACGCATTCTGGCCGCCATAGGTTTTTTCCCTTTCCCATTGTTTGCAGCACCGGAATTGAAAACAGCGCCATAGCTAGACACAGCTAGCGCTCGCGAGATAGTCGAGAATCGGCTACCTAGGCCGAATAAAAAATACAATTTCCATACTCAGTACCTATAAATTTCGATATTAAAACCACGAGTTCGATGTTGCTTCGATTAAAAATGAGGCTGCAGATCCGATTGCTAACAGTAATTAACCAAGTCTGCTGTGCCGGGTAGTCCGATTTACAAGTCAGAACAACCGAGTTGACATTGATCGTATGAAGACCTTCGGATATATTGAATACAGCGTCGGATTGATCAATTGAATCGCGGGACCAAAAATATCTATTTAAATCCTGGTGCTCACAAGCCTACAATTAAACTTTCTTTCTCTAGCTACAGCATGTGCCGCATCTGAAAAGCACAAGGCGGAGAGAAGCTTAGCATTGTCGTTGTCCTTACACTCTTTTTACTTCTTCTCATTTTGTTCTAAATACATACTCTCGTTTCTGATCTTGTTGTTTCAAGTATATTACATTTGCTACCAAATATACGTCTAAGACGAAGAAACTAGTCTAAGCTACAAGCATGGTCAACTTCAAAATATCTGCTGCAACTGCTGCGGCTATCTTGGCCAGCGTTCAGCAGGTCTCCGCCCATTGTCGTTTTTACATGCCCTTTGGTGACTATAATCCCCAGAAGACTGGTGGAATTATCGGGCACTTTGACGATATCGCAATCAAAGATCATGGGCATCACCAACATCCAGGACAATGGGATGTTGCGGTATTCAGCGATCCAGTCATCCCGGCTACCTGGGAAAGTCCATTCAAGCATATACCCCGTAAATACACACCACAAGGATGCGGCGCAAGCTTAGGTTCCCTCTTCGCCTACTACGTTGCCAAGAGGCCTACAGAATTTAGTCCGGCAAATCTTGAGGGGCATCCGGATATGTGGAGGCATCGGAACTATCATTTTTTCATGGCTCCGACTCCTGCTGGGGGGTTCAATCAAGTTAAATACTGGGTTCAAAATCTTGAAATTAACCTATGGAGTATGTATTATGTATCCCCCATGGATCTACCTCCTCGGAAAACTGGGTTATAACCTTGGATCACGTTTCTGACAATGACATTTAGAGAGAATGGCTCAGTCCACTCCTGGGGTTGGCTTAGCATAAGAGTCCACCAAGTGAATGAAGACGGCGCTGGACCATTCAGGTAATGGAAACCCTGTCGCCAGTGACATAAGTTCAATCTTCTGACAACTGGGGTATATAGATGTCGATTTGACCAGACAGGTACCGGCGAGCATTTCGGCCCCTGGGCTCATGTCCTCGAGCAACCGCCTGGTGAAATCGCCCACCAATCCCGACTTTATGCGACAAATAACAGGATACATTTCCTAAAGGTCGCTGTTCCAAAAGATATCAAGTGCGCAGGTCAATACGGCACCACAAAGAATATCTGCCTGATGAGATGTGAAAATTATGCAGCGTGAGTATATATATCTAAGTTTCATGTTTTATCATGCAGCCTGCTAATAGGTTTTATTAGAAACGGGCCGTTTGGAGGATGTGCTGTCTTTCAAGTCGTCTATCCCGAGCCGAAAATTAAGCCGCCACCAAAACCAAAACCAGTTTATGTGGATAAAACAAAGCCTGAGCCAAAGCCTGATTATGGTGATGCTGGCTACAATGTTGGTGGTGGAAACTACAAAGAAGGTGGTGGCTATGGCACTTATAAAAAAGTTAAAAGAGATATTGAGGCGAAGAAGGCCAGGCGTGCTGCTAGCCAGACCGATTCCGATATTGATTCCGAGGAGGCCAGCTCCGGTTAAAGGGGTCAATGGGAATATGAGCACCTACGAATAGTTAACCAAAGAGTACAAGCATCAGAAACTTAGAACTAGACCTATAGATTGCATGTTTCGATGTTTACGTTAAATTGACGAGAGGCTGCAGTCCTTTTGATTGTAACGATACTGAGGAAGCCAATAGTTTTTAAAAGAGAGTAAGATCTATATATAGGCTTGTAATTAGAAATTAAAAACTGGAAACCTCAATCGAGGTGGGCTTCGGAGGCTCTATATATAGAAATTATCATATCCTATTGATTCACGCGTACGCATGCAAAGGAACTTGATATTCACTACAATTCAAAGTAGTCTCGAGACCAATTCAAAGGTTGTGGAAAGAGACGATCAAGAATGCAGTAACATAGAAATTTGGGTGTCGAGCGTAGCTGACCAGCTGGTGAAGAGTAATAAATCCGGATTTACTGTGTTGCACCTGTTGGATTCTGATTTCATTCTAATATCACTTTGTGAGTAGGATGAGACAAGTACTTATACTGTACCGCTCTGAATTTATCCAAGTTTGATAAGTAAGGTCCCTTCTTTGCAGTCCGGCATACGGCTGCTTTTCGAAGCCCATATGCATATACATACGAATAGATCTGGAGGTGGCATAAAATCCCCCTCCCCCCGGCTCCATCGCGTATGCGTAGTCCAACGCACGAATACCAAACATATGCACATAGCTAGGTAAAGAACTGAAAGTAGATTGACCGAGATAGTTTATTCGCAGTAGTAATAAGTCGAGCCTTTGTCTGTTTGTCTGAGAAATTATGATATCTCAGGGCCATGAGCTTCATGTATCCCGCCCAGAATCCTTACAAACTCATGTTGCACAGCCATCCTAGTCAGCTGCAGTACACATATACGAAGGATTGGGCTTTCTCCCGCTAATATTACCATGTCTTGGAGCTCTTGCCCTGTTTTTTGTCGATTTCTGATTGGCCAATACCGATTTCCGTTCGGTTAATCTTTCTGGTTGTCTGTTTCTGCATGGACAAACGATTGGCCAAAGCTGGAACTGCAACATACCGCGTGAATTATGATATTACCAGACCAATTACAAAGTCTTGATGATGAAATTGAAAAATTTCGAGTATACCGCCAACTCGCAACCGTTCGAATTAGTGCTCCAGAGACGGGGATATAAACCTCCCGAAATCCCCCAGAGGACCCAAAACTTTCTTTCCATACTCCAGACTACAACAGTCTTCCAGATATTCCCATTCATAGCCCTTATATATACCTAGGTACATACCTACAAGCTCAGGCTCTTCATACCTTTACAAATTTGTGCTCTTATAAAATTCCTCGACGTTTTACTTTTCTCAAACCGGCGCCTAGGGTGTATTAAAACATGCCTCAATCCGTACTCGAAGGCCGAATCGTCAAGAGAGGCCAAACTTCTCGGAAACAGTCGCAAGCTGCGACTCAACTGACCACCAGACCCAAGGCTGAGAAGAATGGAAGAGCCAAGCAAAACAAAGAGCTGGCAAATCACAAACACAAAGAAGCCATCAAATACTACTATCTCACACGTCGATATACCCTTCAAAAACTCCATGAGGCAATGGAAATAATTTTCAAGGTTGGAGCAACGTAGGTAGCTCCTTCTAAGAATGCCTGCGCCTATATGTACACATCATAGCTAATATCGCTATTCGTATAGCTCTAAACAGTATTCAGGTTATGTCGACAAATGCAATTTCAGAAAGAAACTGACAAAGGAGGAGTGGGAATCAGTAGCAGCATACTGCTACAAGTCCCACGCTCTGGGCCAAGAAGTTGCAATTAAACTGAATGGGCAATATATACTTGAACCGCAAACCGTCAGGAAAGAGCTTCCACGAAACATTTCGCTTGGGGTACAGAATAAAATTCGACGTCAAGAAAGTTAGTTAATTTACCTAGTATATAGTTACTATTATTGCATCTCACTTGCTAAACCCGATCTAAATAGTCGCGATTCCACCAATTTCACAATGGCCACTGCGTGTGGGACAACTTGAAGTGTGCATCCCGACAGTTAACACCACCATCCAAAGAATGCCCCAGTCAGTCTGGAGACGTCTTCCTGCTTGGGAATCACAGAAGCCGCTACTCCAAATTTGCCAGAAAACCTGTCAAAGGTTCGGTCAAACGGAGATGGGGATTGGCAGGCTTGCCAATAGCAACTATTTCAAATACCTGAGGACTCTTCTGTACCGGCTTTCCAACAGTTTGATTAAATTTGATGTGCTATACAGACTTCTGGACAAAGTTGAGAGCTTAGGATTTCGATCCTCATTGAAAGAACTGTTATCCTTCAAGACAAACACAGTTAGGGTAGCGGCAGAAAATATTTTACCCCTTCTCATTTTCCGATGCGACGAAGATCTCATAGAACACATATTTGGAATCCATGGCGTCTTGCAGCCGCCGGCGAATTGCTACGAAGCTATACTTCAACTACTAGAACCAGGGTTATATATGATAGTTCGGTCTAACTGCTTTAAATCTTCGCATGTGCCAGATGGATTTAGCGGTTGGCCTGGTCTCGAGGATCTAGTCGATTTTTCTCATCACCAAGCGGGCAAGGCTCTTGTGACTTTTCTCCAGTCGCAACAGATTGTTCCTTCCACACTCTCTGAGGCTGCTATACTTGTTGCCTGCGTGATTGACTGGGGGCTCATATCAATCACTACGATGAAACAGATGCTACCAAGTTGCTTTGATTGGGGAGATGTCGAAGCAGAATATGAAACTATGTTTGAGCGGTGCATTGCAAGATTCAAAAACACCATTCCAATACAGGATGTTCTGTCTTACGGTTTCCGGAGAAATATGTACATGAATGCCCTCATCGCGGTTTTGGTCAACAATTGTAAAATCGCTTCCGATATTCTTCCATTCACGGAAATAAATGTTCCAACGATACCCTGCATGGGAAAATGCGACAAAATTTACAACAGCTGCAATGATGATTGCCTGGCAGAAACCCTCGGACTGGAGGTGTTTTCTCGCCTTGTATCAGCCACAGCCAAGGAACAATATAACCAGAACCGCGATTGGAATCCTGATAGTCTTCGATATTGGGAAGTGGGATTGCTCAGCTGTTCGCTGACTGTTGCATGCGGTATGAACTATCAACGGCTATATACGTTTATCCTCAAATATCTTCAGAGCTGTCACTTTGGTTCCTTGCCAAGCTATTCGGCCCACGAGAGCTCTAGCGAAGAGTCTGTGGATGATTATGGGGATTACTCTGGAGATGATCCTGAGTACCGAACGGGCTTTCAGATAAGATTACGGGATATTGAAATAGTGAATATTCTAACAGGGGCTTTGGTAGAGATAATTGATATAGGACGCCAGGAAATAGATCCATGGTACGAAAGTTTCAGGGAACATTTCCGTGATTTTGTGGGGAGAGAAACGGACCTTAGTCATAAAGAACGACTCGAGCAGTGTCAAAAGATTGTTGAATCGGGAGCCAAAATTGGCGATGACACGCAAGTATCTTTCAAAAATTCAAATTCAAGTTATGAGAAGTCAACGATCCTCAATTATGCTATAGCCTTCCTAGACGTTGACCTAGTCAAGGTATTACTAAAGTTTGGCGCGGATCCAAATCTCAAAGACTATAAGGGGCGAACACCAATCATGATGTTATTGATTATCCTAGCTCTAAAGAGTGGTGCCGGTGTTGAAGACAAGTGGCATTGGATATACAGGAAAAAAGAATTCGGGGAGATCCTTCATTATCTCCTAACGGCAGGCGCTAGATATCCCACCAAGAATACGCACATCGCGTGGAACTGGAGTACATACAAACGCGGCCAGAGTGCCTGGAAAGAATATTTTACTTTTCACGATCTGGAGACCCGTTTGCGACCGGAATTCATGACAGCGCTTCGTATTGGAGACATTGATCAGATATCCAGCTTGTGGGATGGCGAATTTGAGCGACTTGAGCCTACAAAACCCGAGCCATGCGGTAGCTGTGAACATCTCATCAATATTTTTGATCAAGCTTTCGGTGAAACTGGATGGTGGAGGAGCTTCAGTTTTATAACTAAGCTATGCTGGAATACTTGGGATCCGGGTTCTCGTTCTTATCTAACCCTCGATCAGGTTGTACTGGGATTTCAAAAGAAACGAACCCAATTCCGGACCGAAGGAAGTATTTTATGTATCTTGAGGTATAGCGGCAGACTATCGGTAATGAGGTATCTCCTTATGCTCGGCGATGAGGTGGAGCTGTTCAAAAAGTTCATTCTTCATCACCCTATCGATGCGAAAGCGGAAATCTCAACATCCTTCCCCGGGGAGATGACCCTTTTGGAACTGGCAGCTAAGAACGAAAGGGCCAAGTGTCTCCTTCTTCTGCTTCAAAATGGATGCAATCCTAACGAAGAAGTCGGCGCACGTGGACCTTGTAGTATCTCAGCATTAAATTATGCCGTTGAGACCGGGCATCTCGAAATAGGGAAAAGTCTTCTCGAATACGGTGCCGACATATATAGGATATCAGGAACACATGACCCCAAACACTTTCAAACTCCTGTTGAATTCGCAGTAGAGCTTCGGCGACTCGATTTCATCGCGCTTTTCCTTCTACACAGCATCGAGTGTCGTGACATAGCGCTAGCTGCTGCCAAAAAGTATGGCCACAAAACCATAGCAAAATGGATAAAGGACGAATGGATGCCGAAGCCTCTAGACCCAACTAATTCTCTAAGAAGCCCTTCCACATACGATATCGAAGATTATATACATGAATGGTGCTATGAATAGTCATTTCCCGCTGGTCTGCACACACTTCCTGTCGACCTTGAGGCTCAATGCAATTGTGTACTGTTGTTCTGTGTTGTTTTGTTGGAAATTTCGAAAATAATTTTTGTACTAATTTGAAGCCTTGAATTAAGATTCTTCGAAGCACCCGGAGCTGCAGAGCGCTCGTGAGGGAGAATATAGTTTAAATAGCGCCTGATATCGATTGACCGTGCTATCTTGAAATTGCCATGAAAGAATATAACAATTATACAACATTTTAAATTTCTTCCGTAACTATAATGGAGTAAAAGAGAAAGCAAGCCGTCCTGTCACTTGAGTAAGTGTTGAATTAATACAGTCTGGGGGCCAGACTATATGGAGTTAAAGATTTTCTGGCGACTGATTTTAAGCATGGATTTGGAGTGATGCGTATCCATCAGAAATGTCTTTCTTAGTATAACTATATTTCTTATGTTGCATAAATATCATGAGATGTATTTATGGCACAACTGTCTCGCAGCAGACGCATTCCACATCTGCTGGCCAGGTTTCTCAGCCTTGCGGTGTTGCGGTTCGGAATCGACTTCCACAAGCGGAGGGCGGCTGGCGGACAAACCAAACTTATATAACGCCCGTCTAGCCTTCGTTTTAAAATGGAGCAACCTTCAAAACATCGAGGAAAAAACAACCTACCCCATATATAGGGTTATCTACAGGTCTAGCGGGAAGGGTTCATTCCTACAGCCGAGTCCCAATAAATCACTTTACTGAGTGAAAACCAAAAAAAAATAGCACATATTTAGCGAACGCTGCTCTAAATTCTGCCACAAATTCGTTACTACATCGTTTTCGACATCCGTTATATATATAGGGCTTCTCAGTTGTTTTATTTCCCAACGTTAAATAAAGCATTGAAGATGGTGGTAGAAAATACTGTAAGTAATCCGATATTTTCCATAGTTGCGCATCTCAAATATTATGCTTCACCAAACGGGGGGAGGGAAAGAAAACAAAAAAAAGGGTAGTCTCATTATTTGATTCTGTAATAATTTCTTCCATAAGTTCGGAATTCCGGAATTCACGATTAGCGTAGTGGTATCGATATTGGAGAGACAAGTCAAATTAAAACGCAATCGGTGGGTTACATTAATTAACTAATATGTCTGGGAAATCAACAGAACCAAGCATTCCCCCGGGAATACAGACTCGTACTCCTTGGATCTCCGGGCGCCGGGAAATGGACCTTCATCACTAAACTGATAGGATATAGATCATGTTTTCAAGATCTAGAAGATATAATCCCCCGATGTTCGTTTCCCCCCAACCCCAGTCCGTCGATAGATATTTCACAAACAAGCCTTAAATTCCGGGCAAATAATATCGATATACCCATTATAATCCACAGTTTGGTTACGAGGCCGCATTATAATTAGGAGTCCCGCGTGGGGCGATTATCAAACACTAACAATTCTTAGTCGAAGAGTCCCATCGAAAGCAATGTGTCATCGATGACGAAGTCGCTTTACTCGATGTTCAGCCCGTTTATGACACCATTCCCGAGTTCTATCCCGGGTGGTTTGGCTCTGTAGATGGATATATTATCCTATACTCTATTGCATCCCGAAAATCGTTCGAGGCAGTGTCGGCTATCTATGAACGAATCCGAAACGCCAGTGGTGGTTTCTCCTGCAATATTCTTCTTGCTGGGAATAAGTCAGATCTTGAGATAGAGCGGGAGGTTTCAACTGAAGGTTAGCTCATATATACTCTAAACCCCCAAGAAGCTGTTTAATGCCAGTTGAGCTGATAAATATGTTCTTCAACGTCTTTTGTGTGATAAATAGAAGGACGCGCACTGGCCGAGTCCCTTGGTGCCGTTTTCTTCGAAGTATCGGCAAAGGCGGATATTTATATCGATTGGTCGGTCTACGCCCTGGTACGAAGGATTAGAAGACCCGATGGACCGCGAGTAGCTAAAAAGGAGAATGACAAAAAGGAGAAGGAGGGTCAGGATGAAGCTGAAGGTCGACGCAAGCATTCCTTTCGCGCTGCATCGGCTTGGGTTGTGAACAAGGTCATTAAGCGTGGTAACTGAAGATTCTATTAATAACTAAAGTGCAACTTTCACAGAAGTTTCTATAAGAACTGTAAATTTCAAGTATCAATCCAAACTTAATCGACGTTGAAGGTGCAGATAACATTCACCTGTTGAACGGTTAGAACTTTATAGCTTTGTGCAGTCGAACTGGTCTCGACGAACTACACAACAACTAACAACCAACACAACCCAACATGCAACATCCGATACCCCAAAGCACCTATCTCACGTGACACTTTTTATCATCAAAATTCCAACCACTCTCAAATATGGCTCACTATTTTTAAATCTTGTTCTCTTCGATCGAACTATCTAAAAATCAGCTTATTTGATAAAGAATTGAGTCCACAATCACGATGTGAAATTTCGGTGTGTTTTCGGCCATCGCAACTTCGGTGACGTTCAGTTCCCCCCAAGGATATGATACGACATCCGATCTGCGTTGTCCATCCTCGGTGTAACCTGACCTAACAACTCCATCCATTTGATATCAACTTAACAAGCCGTCTATAACCTACAACTAAGCTAACTAGCAAGGCAACGGCTAAAATATCCAACCCGACTCGACCCCAGCACACTAAGCTTACCCCAGATCCTTAAAAATAGCAAGTACTACTACCTATCTTATCACAAAGTCCAAGCGGGATAAAGAAAGGCCAAGAAACCAAAAAACGGAAAGTGGTGCACATGCACACGCTATCACGATATCCCAGCGTAGTGCACCAATGCAATGGTCTGTCTATCACAAGATCACTTTCCGAACTTAGATAACGGAGTCGCCCGTCGCGCCCCATGCATGGAACGGCAAATCATGGTTTAGCTTTTTTTTCTTTCTGCCCTTGTTACTTCCCCGAAACGTGGGGTTTTACTATGGCACTTTTCCTTACTATATATATCATGAATACATCCTTTATCTCTATTTCTTTAAATCCTTCTTTTTTTTCAATATATTTGCTAGATCTATATCGTATTAATCCTCGATTCGAAACTACCGAAATAATTCTTACCAAAAATGCCACCAACCGTCTGCGTTGCGCCGACCCTTTTACAACAACAGGACGCCTTCGCCAGTCTCCGCCATACCCAAACAAGCAGCAGCTTAGAGTTCGACTTCGATTTCAATTTCCATAACAATAATGCAAATCCAAATAATCCACAATCTCCGTCAACGTCCGCATATCTAATATCCCAACTCGCAAACTTAAGTCCCCAGACTACATCTTTCCCACTACCACCGTCGTCGTCTACATCATTATTATCGTCATCACGTATGCCTCAATGCATCGTAGTCAGTATCTCCGGCGGTCAGGCGGCTGGTAAGAAGACGGTGCAGGCTGCGATTGCCAAGAGGTTGAAGGAACTTAGTGGTGGACGGTTACGGATTACTTGTTTGAGTATGGGAGATTTTGCGAGGAGGCTTGATGAAAGTGACAGGGAGGAGGCGAGGAGTGGGGGGAAGGATATGGATTGTATTGGTATGTTTTTTTATATCTCAAATTATATAAAAGTCTCAAGAATGGGCCTTTCAGATATATTTTTTTTTAAAAAAAAAAAAACCAAGAGCCGTTTGATTAATTTGATATCTATAGAATCCTACGACCTCGACTGGCTAGTCCAAACAATCCGCAAAATCAAAGAAAACGAGCCAGAAATCAAACTGCCCAAATATGATATCCTAAAATTCCAACATGAAGCCGAGGAAGTCGCTTTAAACCCCGCAAATGATCTGGGAGAGACCGGACCAACAGATGTTCTGATCGTCGAAGGTTGTTATATGCTTTGCGAAAAGCGACTGGTGGAGATGGCGGATATCAAGGTCTTTGTGGATTTAAATGCCGATGCGAGGTTGGGGAGACGAGGTGCGTTTATATTGATATCAGATCTAGAATTTGTGGGTTATGGGAGTCATTGCGTGTGCTGACAATGTTATTTTGGGGGTTCAACAGTTGTTCGAGATACTGAAGAGCGGGGAATCCCGCTCGATAAAGTATTCGATCAGTACCTAAGATACGGAAAACGAGCGTTTGAAGGTACTGTATCTTCCATCATCAACACTCCATTTGTATCTACTAACCTCCAGATCCCCCAAATATAGGAAGGATAGAGCCTGCCAAATCCCGCGCAGACGTAATCCTGCCTAAAGGCGTTGAAGGTGCCGCCATAGACCTAATAGCACTAGGTATATGGGACGACATCTGCGCCAAGGCGGACAGCGTCAATAACTTTAGCGGGGGATTAACGGCCGAGCACGAGAGGAAGGCGTTACTGGTAGGTAAAACGGTCGGAGAGAAACAGACTATATCTATCGGTGAAGTAGATCTAGAGCGTTTTTATGATCCGATATAAATTATATTTAGATCTATAGAACCTAAGGAATCTAGTATACGATTTATTATGCATATCTCATGGAGCAATTTCGAATGATATTGGCATCCTCTTTTAATACTATTCTAGAAATAATATTCACTAGATAGCTATAGGGATACAACCACGGCCATTTCTACCTATGCAATCGGGGAGAACGTCTCAAGTATCTACACCGAAAGAAAATGTTAGACATTTTGGGCTCTCCAGTCAAAGCATGGACATGAACGAAAAAGAAAGAAAAGAAAAACAAATTCGTTATGTCGATGAACTCGACCATGGCTCGTCGGGTCCGGAAAATTAACAGGTAAAGGATATCGGAAAGTTCGTATCAGTTTGGTAGCTTCTCTGCATTATGGTCTTTTCGCATTTTCTTGATTCTATTTCTCAGTACTGCTTCCCGCAATTCAGTTTCGGTAAGTTGTTTTTTGGAGGGAGACGTGACCTATATTCGAATGCTTGTTAGACTTAGTTTCTTGTTCAATGTTCTTTGACCACAATTTAAGGAAATATGATAAGGGACATTCCTGTCAATGACGTGCCTTCTCAGCATCTTCCATATCGACATCTTCATCGTTCTTCTTCGACGACTTCGGACGACCACTCTTCTCTGGTGGCGGTGATCCCGATGATGAAGGGGACCGTCTGCGAGCGCGCTTCGATCTCGAATTCTCAGGTGAAGACCTGCGACGGTCATCGTTTCTCGACTTTAGGCGGCCGTAATCGTTTGCTTTGCCCTTGACTACGTCTGAATCAGCCCTAGAGCTCGACCGTGAACGTGCATCAGAAGAGGGAGATCTGGAACGACGTCTCCGGTCCCTGCCGGAGCGCTGCCTATCCCTGTCTCTATCCCTATCATCAAAACCTCGATCATAGGAACCTCGTCGGTCTCCACCACTCTTACGCTTCCTTCTCCTATCATCTTCATCATCTGTATCCTCGCGATGACGGCGGCGGTCATCTCGTTTATCGTCTCGAGATTTTCGTTTATCGGATCCTTCACTTGAAGCGGTTTCTGAAGACGCCGAGGAAGAACTACGGTATCTGCGGCGGTCGTCGCGGCGGGCATATTCTCCGCGTCTGGATCGTCTATCATACCTATCCGGTGACCTAGATTTTGGCCTAGGCCCGCCTTTGCCTCGGTATCTGTCTTCCGTCCGTTTGGGAGGGGAATCATATGACTCAGACCTAGATCTGGACCTGGACCTCGATTTAGTCCTCGATCGATCCCTTCTCGGAGCGTGTGGCGATGCACTCCGAGTTGGCTCATCACCACCCCTGCGCCTCCAACTATTCCGCCGATTATCCCTATCATCATAATCAAAATCTCTTCTCCTATCATCTCTTCCCCCACCACCACGTGCAGACGGGATGTATGTATCCATCATGCGTTTCGGACGCGAAGAATAATCATCTCTACCTCCACGGTAGGAATCTCGATCAGCTGGAGAATCACGTCCTGCGCCTGCGCCTGCACCACGGGTGCGTGCGGGCGGTGAATTGGTCCTGCTACGATCCCGGCGGTATCCGCCACGGTCACCACCAGCATCGCGGCCACCTCCACGACGGCCGCCTCTGCCACCTGGACCACCGCCACCTCGTCCGCGACCTTCACCGCGTTCTGCACGTTCGCGTTGGCGGATTTCTTCTAGATTTTTGTCCTTTTCGTCCTCCTTTTGCCGGGAATCACGAGCTTGCTTTGCGACTCGTTCTGTTTCTTCCTATATTTCGACAATATCATTAGCTTGTTGAAATTTGTCCTAATTTCTCTTTGATTTGTACCTTTTCTTTTCTCATTTCCTCTTTCTTAGCTTCAATCAAGCGCTTTGGTACACCCTGAGGCTGACTCTGTGCATCCAGCATCAATTCCCACATCTCCTTACAGAAAGCAGCCGTATCGTGCTCTAAAAAGCCAGTAAGACTCCATTGCAACTTCTTGGGATCAGGCTGTATTGTAATCGGACCGTTAACATGGTATTCAAAGAATGGTGCTGCGAGGCAAGAGCGGAGCATACAAAAGTTTCGCTCTCCAGCATTCCAAAGATCAATTCGATAAGCACATCATCGTCTGCCTTTAGTAGCTCAGATATTCTAGTTGAGATCCATCTATTACCGGTTATTAGAACAAGTTCCCCCTTGGGACAGAATAGAGGAGCAGAGAAAAACGTACTGTTTCAGAATCTCGACGTTGACTTTGCGCATGTCGACCTTCTTTGAAAATTCTGGAGGCCTGTGTAGGTATATCATATAATACATTAGCGGCTAGTATTTTTATATACCGACATCTACATATTGATCAAAGACAAAAAATCATTGAAGAACTATAAAAGAAACCTACCATTTCTGACTCTTGATATACTTAGCCTCAGCACTTGACATATTTGCCGATAGTTTTATAAACGATTTGATCCAATTCGTAGTCTTTTTCCTTTTTCTTTTTTTTTTTTTCGTTTGTCGCCTGGTTTAATTCGGATGTGAAGGAGAGCAAGAGGGAAAAAACCGCGACTGGGAATTGAATTCACGCACGCGTGTGACCTTCAAAATCCAATGAACAAATGAACGGGGGTGAGAATTGGTTATTCGTCAATTGGTAGCTGTAAAACAGTAGCTGCAGGTTGGAAGCTACTCTTCTGTTGGTGTTATTAGGAAGGAACCAAAGCCGTGGTGACGGTAGACATATTCAGTTGTGGTGGTGATGAGGTGGAAGGGACGTTGTTGGAGTGTAACTAGGTAACCATTCGAGATGCGGCGGTGGGACGGAGTTTGGGACCCTGTAACTAGCCTATCCTGCGGCAAGGAATATAAATCTGGACTTCCTTCCCCCCCAAAACGTCATTTCAGCTAACTTCCAACATCATCGTCGCCGATTTTAACTTCTAGTCATAGCTCCAACTTGGATTCCATCGATATCAATCCTGCTTGACCAATTGCTTCTAAAGAGAAGGGAACTAGTAGGATACGGAAAGTGGAAGAAACATGTCCACATAAAGTACACAACTAGGCGACAATGAACAGGCAATATCTACCGTGGTTCGCATTGGGCTTCGGATGCGCCATAGCCTACAGACTTACAGTATACCAACTAGAATCATTTAAACGACAATGTGAGATTCTCCCCGAAGAGTCGCGAGAAACGGTCGATAAAGCTACCGAGAATGCGCTCAAGCTGGATACGCTGGTTACTCTTTCGCGGGGTGTAAACTATAACCTCTCAAGGGCGTATGTCCCCCCTCCTCTCCTCCTTCTGCCCCCCTTATCCTTTTATATCACAATATAAATACGAATACTAATACCAAACAGTGCAATCCGTATAATCGCCGAACGCGCCCTCACCGACACCGCCTTCCCCACTCTCCTCCGCCACGCCATCTCCTCGACTCCATCAACCCGTCACACAGCTCTAAAAACCCTCCGCTTCTTAATCCTCGGAAAATCCAAATCAGAAAACTACTACGAAAACGACAACGACCACATCCTTTCCAAAGAATCCGAACTAATTCTCTATTCCCAACCAGTATTCCACACCCTCGTTCACGCCTGTCTAATCGCTTTACCCCGTAAAATAAAGGATACGGAAACATACACCCAAAGAGACGAAGAAACGGAAGCATACGCTCTAGAATGTCTTCGTTCGTTAATCCGTCAACCTCATCAAGCCGGTTCCTCGACTTCTACTTTAATACGTGCTATAAATGCCGGGGTAGTGGTTTATATGAAACGACTTCCTTCCCCGGGATATCCAAACATAATAGCCGCCTTCTCAGACACGGAATATCAACCTACAAACTACTTTTTGTACGACATACATAATTGGATGCTCAACCATGATGATGCAGATGATTACCTGGAAGCCCTTAAGAAGGCAGAGTTATATGTCGAACGACCGAAGGTTATCATGATGGGGATGCGAGGTGGTGTAGGCGGAACATTTGAAAGACAGGTACAGGAATTCCATAGGACGTTGAGAGAGCGGTATCCTACTGCTGTTTCTGTTGAAGAGGCATTGGAGTTTGCGGCGGCGGAAGGGATGACGTTTGAGAATGGAGAGGCTGTTGCGGGGAGAGGTGCTGTTTGGCAATGACTACTTGCATTTTTGGGGGAAATGGCGTTTTATCTTCTTTTAGAGATTGGATGGGCTTATATTGATCGCATTTTAGCGGCATTGTGAACGTAAACTTCACCTCATTTTTATAATTGCATTTCGTTGATTAGCTATGCATAGTGGGTTTGAATATAAGGATGCAAAGGTGGTCTTGTTGGATACAAAGGTGGAATTACATTACGAGTACCTAGGTAAGTAGGTAAGTGAATATTAAACATTTCTAAAGAAGTAACAAAAAATCATATAACTTTTCTTGTCTTTGATAAAAGCATTGGTCTTCGAGGTGAAAAGCAATACGCTCATGCATGCTACCGACGTCTAACTATATGCCTTTAACGGTGTATGACAAAAGGGGAAAGAACAGGAACAGTAATACTACAACATTATGGATAAAGAAAAAATTCTCAAGAGGCTCGCTGAGCTGTAACAGTTTTTGCTGAAACCATCATGTTCAGTCAACCGGCTCGCTCGAATGGAAACAAGAAATGCCAGGAGGAAAAAAAAGATAAGAAAGAATACCAGTACCATATCTATAACAACTTTAGGTATAGAAAGCAGTCGTTTTGTTTAGATTTTACCTTCCAAACCTCATCTCGCACTTTGCGTAGTTGTAAAGCGCACGGAGGAAGACCTGGTACCCAACAGCATCGTTATCCGGAAGATGGCTATCACCAAAGTAAGTAAGTCACACAAATTTCATCCACTTGAGTCTCACAGAAAAAGAAAAAGACAACTTACAAAATCTCCGTCAACCGAATCTGCCAAGGTGGATATCCCAAAAGCTTGACACTCGGACTGAACAAAATCAACAAATCAGGCTCGGGGATAGTTAAACTCTCTAATTCCGCCTCGATGAGTTCGGCTGTAACATCGTCCTTGGTCATTTTACCCCTAATTGCCATTTCGCATAGGGTCTTTGTAAGATCAACGATTGATTCACGGCCATCTTCTGAGGAGATGAAGATTACTTCTAGATCTGGGGATTCGCCTTCTGGAAGATCTTCTGTGTCGCCGTTGGTGTAGGATGGTAGGTGCGGGGCGAGGACTCGGAGTGTTGGACGCTTTTTGCCAAAGTAGGAGTGTAGACGTTGGGAGGTGATACGGTGGGAGGTGGAGATGTATTTCTTTAGGGTGCCTATTGGAGGGAAATGATGGTAGATTAGTGAACAGCCATTTAGATAAAAAGTCGATTCGAGAGAAATAATTACGTAAAGGGGGATGGGAGAGAGAGGGAGAGACAATAACATACCAGTCTGTTCATACACCGACAAAGTTGGGATTCCAGCACTAGCACACCAACAAGAGATCTCGGCCACATGGTCAATCAGTTGTTCTACACCTCCTTCCTTCTCGAATTCGAGAATAACGCTGACATGCTGCGGTAACCGGTCCAGTTGTTTTACATCTTTCTGTATCAGCTCCGGTGTTTTATGATGGTAGTATAGAACCGAGAACCACCGATTCAATATGAAATTATAGACAAATCGTGCGCGGAAGTAGAGCGAGGTTATGGAGTATAGAACCCAGAGTATTAGTTTGTAAAAACCAATTTTGACGAATGTGCGGATGGGACGGGAACGGGAACGGGTTCGCGGGGTTGATGGATCGTCTGCATCGTCGGTGGGGAGGAATTTCTTGACGTAGGCGGCTCGGGCTTTTGGGTCCTCAAATTCCTTTTTGCGAGTGGTCGCGATGGGAGGGGCGACTGCACGGGTAGACATGCCGTGTGGTTGGAAAGTCGGTTGGGATGACTTTATGTCTATGACGTAGGGGTAGTTGATAGTAAAGGAGAGCTTTTCGGGACGTGGCGATATGGAAATTATTTAAAGGTTATTGTGGGAGGGAAAAATCAGAGGAATGGAAGTTTTGAAAGGGGAAAAATTCTAGAAGATAAAATAGAAACAAAAATATATGACAGATGAATGATTATTTAAATTAAAAAGGGGAAGCGGAAGAAAATGAGGAAGCAGAAGGGAAAAAACAGTCTATAGACAGACAACAAGGAACTACAGATGCTGACGAAACGAGAGGCTTGGGTGTTACCGTTGAGGCCACATGGTGGAGAGATGCTCAGAAGAAACAAGAACCGGTTCCAGTAAGTGCCGACGGGGAAGTACGCGGCACAGGCGAATTGTTGAATCGTGCCAAGTTGCAGCATCTTAACCAGTGCATGTGCCCTGTTCGGTTGGCCATCCGAGCTAAACGAGGTAGCTAGCTCGAAACCGGGTGGGAGGATAGTTTGAGCCAGTCCCCCAGACTATGAGCCAGTGTCTCGGGTGGTGATAGTGGTCATGGATGGGGATATGGCATAGACAGACATATCGGCATATTTGTTCGGTTTCGCATTGCATTGCATCTTGAGGTGGGTATCATGTATATCTTTTCATATAAAATTAAAGTTTCTCTTTCTTTTTTGGGAGACACACAAGCACGGACTGTTCCCATCTCTAAGGTATCCCGGTTGTATAGTAGTCTTTTAGCTTGTAGAGGGTGCGTGTATCACTGATGCGGTTTGATGTACGAGTTCAGATGGCGATCAAAGCCTTCAGAACGTATGGGCATCTCGATCTGATAGAATGGGTTCTTCATGACATAGTCGGAATATAGTTCGTACACCTTCCGTACCACCACGTCGAGATTCTGCTGTCGCGGTTCAGCAAATATCAGGAATTTGGTGCCAGTGAGGGTCTGAAAGCATCGCATGACAAAGTTTTCCGACTCCAGGACTTCGAGGCCGGAGGAGGAGGTTTCGTTTGTGGGGGAGATTTGGGATGTGATCGCGTGGACTCTGCTTGCAACTATTAACACTACCCCGTCTTTATACACCTGAATATCGTATGAATGTGCACATGTATATGCATGTATAGGCATGTCTATAGTATAGATAATGCAGGGACGTACCCGTGGAATGTACCGGCGAGGATGAGGTAGTCATTGGACGAGAGCTTCTGCAGACCAGGATTGAAGTCTCGCTGGTAGATAAGGCCTCCCGCCTTGTTCAAGATGAGGACAGCGTATACGACCCTGCACAACGACCAGCCATACCTCTATTAGCCGTCCGATACATTATCTAGAATGGAGGACGTGAAGCTACTCACATGGTGGCGATGATGCTGCCGGTGATGCTGATGACGGTGATGATGGTGGCCTGGTCCGAGGAAGGTTGTAAGCTATCAAGTAATGCAATGAGGTTGTGGTGATATTAATGTTAGGATAGTCAGAAGCGGTGGCGGAGCTGCAGCTCGCCTGTTCGATTCCTTCTTTCTTAAACTTAGCCTGAACAAACCAGATACCATAAGAACGCCCCCACAGCTAGCTTAGCACCTGTCCCGTTTTTGTTCCCGTCCTGGCTTGGGTTTAAAAGAAGCCAGGCAATTGGCCTCGTCTGGGTGTTTTCTTATCTTTTCGAGATGTTCTCTTGGTGTTTTCCTTCTATCTGATACCAATACCAATGTCCCTTGTCTTCTGTCAGTGCTAGAACAGACCAATGCATATGTTCGTATTCCCCTCCTTCTATCTACAATACCTTTGGATAAAGTCGAGACGATAGAATACTAATTTTCTTTCTACATACAAGATACAGTTTCATTCTTCGAATGGATGCTTTTCAGTCGATATTCTAGTGCATTGGTCTGATCTGGTCCAGCTCGTCGTGTTGCCGCTGACCTGCAAAACCCGCCGCCGCCGCGCCGCCCAAAAAATGACCAACCCAAAAAAACGCCCGCGCCAGTTTGGCCTCCAATTGAATCCTCCTTCCATCAATCATCAAATCTCTCTCTTCCTCTTCACCTCCATCTCCAATCCGCTTACACTCTCCGCGCCGGCGATTTCATAATCCAACGCCAGGGTCAGACGCTAAGTTCGCTCGCAGTCACTGTTTGTAGTAAGATCGAAGGCGAGAAGGGAAAACTAGGAAGCAGGAAATAGAAGAAAGACTGGGCTAAGGGAAGAAGGGTAGCTTGCACGACAGGATATCCGAGCTCAAACTAAAGAGGGTTCAAACCTCCTCTCCTCGATCGAGGCGGTTCGAAACATCGCAATCTCATCCATAAACCCTCCAATCAGATAGACCTACTCAAGTTCTTTCGTCGGATCCAAGTACTTTCGCATTCAACAAACTGTGCCGTGGGAAACCCTTCCCTTCCCGTCCGATCCTTACTTCCAAAAAAAAACACCGTTTCCCTTACAATTCGTCAAAGATGAACGGCCAACCTAGCAACCGCCCTAGTCGCAGCATTATGCCTGCTGTGATTGCTCGTACGAAGGAGCAAATCCATGGCGATGAGGAGGCTGGCACTGAGCTCAAGCTCGGAGAATTCCAGAACGTGACTTCGTTGACACATTCCGAAGCGCGACTCTTGATCCAAGCAGTTTTAAGCCACCGTGCAAAGGGTCCCAATGCTGATATTGGGGAGACTGAGTATGTCTTTCCTTCTTCTCTCCCTTAGCTTCTACTTTCCCCATCCTCTCCCTTTCGCTGGGCAGAGGACTGTGGTGGGATCACTATGAAACTATGAGACAACTACGATAATTAGCTAGATAAACATTCAACGTGAATCTGCGCTGATATCATACATGCAGGGTCCTTATCAAGACCAAAGACTACCTTGAACAATTTGCGCGTTTCAAGAAGAAGGAAAATGTCTCTGCAGTCGAAAGATTGCTACAGATGGAAGGTGGACTCGCTTCCTTTGAAAAGTCGCAACTAGGTATGTTCTGTAAGCTATAAACATCAAGAGTATTACGTTATATTAACGCGACACAGGAACTCTCTGCTGCGAAACTTCTGAAGAAGCGAAGACTCTTATTCCAAGGTACTTATTCAACTAGTATATCATTCAATAGCCATTTCCTAACTAGTTTATTCACAGCATATCGGATAAGAAATCAGATGAGGACTTACAGGAGCTTCTTGATGAGGTACTACTTCCCCACCATTCATTTGCTTTATATATCATCCACGAACCACCTAGCTAACGAGTTTAACTGCAGATCACCAAGTTCCGTACATTTGTCGAGTGATTAAATTTCGCAGACATACAAGTGTAACCCTAATCCCATACACACATACATACACATCCATCCCCCAAGCAGATGGTGTATATAGCCTTCACAAGATCTCATCAAGAATGGGAATGACTGGAGACAGCAAAAATCCCCTTATCTTCTTAGAGATTAAGTAATTGCAAACAAAACAATAGAGAAAGATATTAGCTTGTCTTTTCTCCTTGATACTAATACTTCGCTCCCCTCATACGGCGGGTGATATTTCTCATTCCCTCCTCTCTGCATATAAAAGTTTAGATAATATCCTTTTTTTTTTAATTGTTCCCCTTCTTGTCTTTCGGTCCCGCTTCTCGACCTCCCCGTTTTACCGACAAGGGGGTTGACTATTTTGTTACAATATTTTGCATATTGCTTCGATCTTTGGGCCTCGTTCTTTTGCCTCTGCTTTAATGTTATAATTATAACGCTGATCTTGTTATATCCCGACCGTTTTGTCTTCCAGCCAATACATACCATAGTACTTTAGATTCAGGAATTCGAAATGCATGATATATCTCCGGTAACGGTATAATCCTTCTTTAACTTCCATTGCACCTCTAGATTCGCAAGAAATTAATCAGATCTCTACATATGGCCAGTAACTGGGCATGCCTCATTTGGATTTTCTCTTCTTCGTAACAAAATAATATTGATACACTAATAATACATATATTACGTTAAGTGAATGAACCAGGAGGACCGAGAGCCAAGCGGACGATGGATGGAAGTAATTCACTTCACAGCCAACAGAGCAACTCCCTTCCTAGCTTCCTCCACAGCCTTCTTAAGGTCCTGCACCTCCTTATCCGTCCACTGAACACTACACTCATCCCAATTCTTCACCTTATACTCCTTCCTATAAACCGCCTGCATGGCATTTAACCTCCCCATCTCCACCGGATCCCCCGTTCCTCCATAAACCACCAACACCGAACACTTTGGCAACCCATCGTAAATCTTCTTAATCCTCCCCACTGTTTCCTCAACCACCTTCCCTAGTTCCTCTCCCTCCAGTGGGGTTGGCTTTTCGGGAATGGTGATTGGTGGGGAGTTAGCGGTTATCATTTTAGTGTTCATCTCTGTGATGAACTTCTGGTAGGAGTTATGCCAACCGCGGGTGGTATTTAGATCCCGAAGTTGGGCCCACGTAAAATCTACTGGCGCGATGCCGGAAATATCATCTCCGTTGGCGGCCTTCAAGACCCCCTCTACGATTTGATCGTCGTCATTCCCTCGCTTTGTGAATTGGGCAACCGTACCGAATTTCTTCTGTACATCGCCATAATCGATCACGGCCCCGGTTTTGGCGGGCTTCGAAGCCGCCAACTTCGTAAATATACTTTCGAAGTTGGCAGCAGTGCTGCCAAATTCTCTACCCTTTTCAAGTTTTAGCTTGACAAGGTCCAAACATGCTTTAGAGTCCTCGATAGAGTCGTGACCTTGAGCCCCGCGGATTTGGATTTCCTTTTTCAGGAATTTGTTGGTAAGCCATTTAAGGGCTGGTTTCATGGGCTTGCCTCGTGGGTGGTCGTAGATTACTGATGTGTCTACGATCCATGGATGTCGCATTCTTAGGGCGTTTAGGTCGGAGTTGAGGCTCTGGCCGATGAGGATAGTGTTACCGTCTATAAGCTCCTTCAGTTTGTTCTGAATATCCGCTCTTGTGGTTGTAACGTCGCGGAGCATGGCTTCTGTTATACCAGAGAATTGGGTCAAATAGTCAACGACTGGTTCTGATGGCTTAACAAGAGAGTCAAAGACCACGTCGCCATCCCAGGATATAAGGGAAACACGGGCTAGGGAGGATTCAGTGGGTTCAGTGGAGGGTTCAGTGGAGGGCTCTGTGGAGGGTTCTGTGGAGGGTTCTGTGGAGGGTTCTGTGGAGGACTCGGTGGATGGCCTGACGGAGGTTTTAACCATTTCACAGTCTAGCGAGTAGACTTTGTAACCTTCTAGAGTACTACCGGCTTCGTTATTACGGGGTGGTAGGTCTGTGAGGGATGTTTCAACCCATCCTTCCTGATTTGCCAATGGAGGGTGATCCTCCGGGATCTGGGAGCTATGGATAGGGTATTCGTTTTCTATCAGGTCTTCAGTAGAAAGAAGGAGGTCTGAGATCTTTAGACGGGCCTCCCTTCTGTTATTCCTCTTTTGGTTCTTCTTCTTAGGGTCGGCCTCAACGGGGATGTTGAGCATGTTGTAAACCGGGGAGAAGACTTTGCTACCATCACCGCCGGCACGTACGGGAAGGACATGGGTGAAGATATCAGAAAGTTCGCCGAGAGGTTTTGGAAGCGGGTTTTCGGTAAGAGACCACGGGAAGAATTCTCCAAGTGTCGAATGGCGGATTGGAGGCTCTTCCTCTCCTGAAGGTTTCGAGATCAGAGGTGTTCGGCGGTCGAAAAGGTCCATTGAAAGTCCGGGAACATAGAGGTAAACTACTCTTCTGATAGCGGATTTGTTCTTGATATGTAACCATTGCGGAGGAGCGTCGAAAGAGAGAAGGTGAAGGGCCAGACCTTGAAGGTCGGAGATTCGGGTCCAGGTGTGTATTCTTTGCGAGGAGACAACGATTTCTGGGTAAGATTTCCCACGGTTTGGGACTTCTCCCTTCTTCCTTCTAACGGGGACATGCTGCCAGCCTTCTGAGTCTTCGTTCTTTTCCCCAGACACTTCCTTAGGTGTGTCTTCATTCGAGCTACGCTGTCGTTTTGTAGGACTGGGTGATGTGTTTTCTCCTTTCCTCTTCTTGATAGGGACTTGTTGCCAGCCCTCTAAGTCTTCATCCCGATTCTTAGGAATCTCCTCGATCGAGCCGCGAAACCGCTTTTTTGGATCGGCCAGTGGGCTTTTCTCCCCCCTTCTCTTTATTGGGGCTCGCTGCTGACCTTCCGAGCCCGAGTCCGAGTCCGAGTCCCTATGAGCATCTTCGACGGTATCCTTGACAGTATCCCCAGAAACATCCTTCGGTATGTCTTCATTCGAGCTGCAACGTCTTTTTGCGGGATTGGACGATGAGTCCTCCTTCGAGGACTCTTCAGCATCTGGAATAGCGCCAGCGGATCGTTTTCGAGCGGACTTTTCTTGAGATGGAGTATGTGACTGAATTGTGAAGGTCGGTATGTCGTCAAAGGAGGGGAGGAGGGGCAATGGCGACAGCGCTTTATCTTCTTCATCAGGAGCTTCGAGCTTCCTCTTGCCGCGAGAGGTCTTTCTTTTATTCTTCTTGCCCATTGTTCAAATGCGAATTTTGCTAGTAGATGACAGTGAAAGTGGTAGTATTTATAGATCGTTAGATAAGAGATAAGATATGGTTGGAGATTGGTATGCGATGTAGACGCGACAAAGGTGTTGGTGAGATGAGGATAAGAGGAAAGACAGAAAGAAAGAAAGAAGAAGAAAGAAAGACGACGTCAGGTTGCACAGAACAGAAACACAGAAACACAAAACTTCGGTCGCAACGCCAAGCCACATGGCGGCCATTTATCGATAAGCACCTTTCTCCACGCGGTTGGACATGAACAGCTTTCTTACTTCACCAACTCTACATACTAAATATCCGAAATATAGGTAATCTGGGTCGCTGGTACAAGCTACACGGGATATGAAGTTTATGGGAGGATCTATCAGATATCGCAGCATCGGCACTGCTTTCTTTAATACACAGCAGTTATGACTAGTGACCCTGTACAGTTCGGTTCTTGCGCGACTGTCACGCTAAACATTCAACACCTTCTCTTCTCTCCTTCCTTCGATGCAGACCTACTTAGCTTAGTGCAATGCAACACCACGAATTCATCACCTAAAGGTTCATCGCCTATCAACAACACCGACGATTAGAATTACTTCCTACCAAGAGTTCTGAAATGCCTCGAAAACCAAAAGTTGCGCCTCCGCCTGCACCGGCACCTACACCTTCAGTGTATTCACGACGGACAGATCCACCACGCCCGTTCTACGTAGTCTGCCGTGCATGTAGGGATGAAATGGGAATCGCAATATTCGGACACTCCTCCAAGTATCAAGGCACCTTTATAGTCAAGGATAGGGAAGTAGTGGTTTTGGAATATAGTCCTGAAAACCGCAACATCAATTGTCATTGGGAAACAAAGACGAGAACCAAGTTAACGAAAGCGGATGGGTATGACTTGTCAGTTGTTTGACATCATCGGGTGCAGAGGAGTGCAGAAAACTAATGTTGTTGTTTTTGTTTTCGTAGGAAATATTGTCCAGTCAGCTGTGCTAAGTGCGGAGCAGATGTTGGACGGATATACAGTTATCTTCCTTTTTACCCTGATATTGAGTACGTTCGTTCCAATTTACATATATATCAAAGGTCACCAAGAGGCTAACTTTGATTCCTTTGATTCAAGGGGCGTAGGGAAAGTTGCTCTGTTCAAAGACCGTATCCATTTTGACTATGACATCGTGTCATCCGGCACTCAAACACCGACCTCGCCCAATACAGAGGATCTATCTGAGGTCTCACAATCTCAAGAAGAGTCAGTCCAAGACTCGCAATACCAGGGCTCAGAGAACCATGTTGAAACTCACCCTGAAGAGCAATCCGTTTCCGAGGAAATAGCAGACGACATTCTCGCATTAAAACGTTTCTGCTTAACTCTCGACGAACACCAAGAGACCCTGTCAAAAAATTTCCATAGTTCCCAAAACTCAAACCGAAAACTACAAAGGGAACTAGAAGACTTAAAGGGTTCCTTCAAAAAATTCGAAACCCGCTTGTCAGTCGTTGAATCATCTGTTCAAAACCGACTTACAGCTCTGGAATCGGCTCTACAAATAATACTTGAGAACCAAACCCAAAGCAATGCGCCAGTGGCAGATGTCCAAGACGGAAACGTGGATATCACATCCCGAAGGAGTAACGTCGTCGTTGAAATACCTGTAAAACGGAGACATCGGTCCCCATCACCCAGGCCTGCTGCCGATCAACAGTCACAGAATATATCACCTCCCTTATCCGAAGAACCAAGTGACGAATCCAACAAGGACACAACATCAAAGAGTAAGCGCGCTGAAACTCGAACCACACGACGTGCGAAATCTCAACCTCGCCAGGCAGAATCTACGAATCCACTAAATGCACAAGAAGCGGGAGAAGGAGGAGTAGATGAGGAAAAATCTAGGCAGGCAAGAGATGAGGAAGGAACCAGAGCTGAAACCAGCATCGTTATAAGCGACGATGAGAGTGATGACGACGATGGTGCGGAGTCTGCTGCAGAACATGCATCGAAACGAGCGAAGTTGAACAGTAAGAGCAAGAAGGAGAAGAAGCAACAGCGGCAGAGTAGTATACCGGCCAAGAAGAAGAGGGGAAGACCAACGATTGGATCATCCACAAAACAAGAGCTGAGAACCGAGAAACCAGATGAGAACGAAGATTATGATGACCGGGGTACGACAGGAAGAACTACAAGGTCTAAGAGATCTTCGTAACGAAACGGTTTGCATTGCATTGCATTGTCGACATGTCATAATACCCCTCTTGTATTATTCCTACGGGAAAGAATTATTGCTTATCGCAGGAGGTTGATTTTAAATCCGTTTGAGGGATATTGCGTGTTCTACGAGGCTTTCATATCCCCATTGGCATTGGCCAATACCTAATACTTCTTTTGTATGTACTTTCGTCCGCATATGGCGCATTGCATTTTGCATGGGGGGTAATTGTGAGACCTGTGGGTTTTGGACATGGGTGATTGCATATTTTTTTTTGATCTGGGGAAATATCAGTGCGGCTGATGAGGCAGTGGCGTATTCCCACAATTGCAAACAGCACTATACATTGCATTAAGCGTATGCACGGAAACGTAAAATTTGTTACACAGAAAGCCTCCTCCAGGTCTTTGTCCTCATAGGATTTGCATAGGATTCGCATATCGTCTCCCGTGGCGCCATGGCGTTCGTGGTGTCCATATCCGTGGTGGTGGTCGCATGGGGTGAATTTGAGGCTGGAAAGTATGATTACCGTTACATCCATCTCATGTTAGTGAGCTTAAACACAAGCAACAGGCCCTTTTAAAGCTTTTCCGAGGTTGCCGAAACCGAAGTAATACTAGGGCAGGCAGGTGGCCTGGTTTTTTAGCCTACCAGCCACTGCTGCACTGTCCGAATCTTATCAGTCGGGATAGGATGGCTATGGAACAGTGTCAAATATCCATGATGATGATATTATAAATAGTAGCCGCCCCCCCGGTTAGACAAGAGAAGCAGAAAAATACTAGCGTCCCTTAAAGTTCCGAACTGACTTGAAAGCTTGACTTTTATCATTCAAAACCTCATGAGGCCGCGCAAGCAGTGGGACAGCACCTTCCAAGGCTGAGGCAAAGACAAGGCATACTCGAAGTCTTGAGGGCATCACCAAGACACCATCGAAGCATTGGCATTCCGATGATTCTCATGCTTACTGCGTATACATGCATACATCGAAAGTATCATGGAAGTATGTCTAGGCACCGGTGGGGGATGCAGGATGAAAGGACTTTCCCAGGCTTGCCGGCATCCGAGCGAACCAGGCTAAACCGACCATGGCGCCATTGCTCGGACGGCCAAGAAGAAAAGTCGCAGGCTAGATCGATATGTGGATGAGGTCTGGAGCTTGGCCCATTCATAGCATCATAGCTCTACCTGTAGGAGGTTGGTTACGTTATCCTGCCGGCGGGGCACCCTGTCGGCATTAGTCAGTCCTTCCACGGAGCCCATCCACCCTATCAACTTCAGTTCTTGATTTTTGATCTCACCTATCAGGCCAGTGGATTTTGTTCCATCGTGAACCGTTCTATGTATATGTATGCACATACTTTGCATATGCGTCTGACAGGATAGTGCTAGCTCGATAGTTGATGGACGTTCGCGGCAGTTTCCAATTCTGATCCGCTCGATTGCAATTGAAGGTACTCGAGATAGTGCGGATATATAAGACCAGCCTGGTGACCTTTTCCATGCTTGCTTGATTGCTTGCTTTAAACATTATAAGCAGACACACTTCTTCCCTTCCTCTTCTTCCCCCTCTATCTATTCTACTTACTCTCTCCCGTCCCTACGGCCTACCACCACTTTCATCTTCTGCTGTTTCACTGTCATCGTGAGCATAATCGTCATCATCGGGTTCATAATCACAGGTTCAAGGTTATTCTCTCTCGCGTAGGGTTAATATCTTGAGATCGACCTTCACCTAAAACTATCCGTCTCCTTCTCCCTCTTTCACCCGCCAACCTCTTTCCCCTCCTACTCTTCTTTCCTCCTTCCACCGTTTCTATCACCACCATCGATCTCGAATTCCATGTCCGACGGTTCAGTCACACCGCCGTATGGCACACCTCCAGAAACAAAGATGATGGGAGCAAACAGTAGACGCTACAACAAGGGCGGCGGCGATAACACCGGAAACGTCCTTACTGGAAAGCAAGAGCACTGTAAATTCCTACCCTTACCCCCCTGTTACAACTTCCTAAATTTCAAATTTCAAAATCTACAATCCTAATCCAAAAATCATTTTTTTTTCTGTTTTGGGTTTTTGTTGAATTCCTAAGCTAATGAGTGAATACCCCTCCGTCTTCGAATCTTCCCCACCAAAGATCTCAAACGCGAACTCATCTCCCGCCAAACCAAATCCGAAATCGCAGAACTAAACTCCCCAACCGCTCTCCGTCGTTTTGGCGCACCATTCAAATCGGAACTCGGCGAGGTATCACCTACGGATTCAGATTTACCAATCCTTAGATTTATATTCGTCCACCATGTGCGCAAGTTCCCATTTCTCGACCAGGCGAAGGAGAAGGAGTTTTGGCAGGATAAGCTGCAAGTGGTACGTCATATCACAGCTACGCCCCAATAGACAACCCAAAAAATCATAATATACGCAGTAGCGTTGAAGATAAAGTGAAGTTTGAAATTTGAAATTGACTGGTATATTTGAGAAAAAATAGTTCCTAGAATCTTTCGCCACCAAACAAATTTCCTCGTCTGAAGACCGCCTGGAAGAAACAAAACGCAGGAAGCTAGCCTTAAAATGCGAGAAATTAGTAGAACTTATGATGAACTCGGGTATCCCAACTGCTTCGGGTTACGAAGAGCGTGTTAGCTTCGAGGAAATTGAAGTAGTCGATCGAGACGCTAGGGACGAGTCCTTGATGGTCAACGTACCGGAGGGGCATGTACTCAACGGCTGGGATGTCAATGTTGTTAGTGTGCGACAAACGTCAGTGAAGAGAACTGTGCGATATCATACGCACGCTGTGAGTGTTTCTCTGAGAAAGGAATTTGGGAAATATAGGGACTAATTGATGAGCAGGAATTCTTAATACGTAGCAAACATGAAAAACACGGCGAGGTGCTCGTGGGAAGACGATATGGCTCTTTCAAACAGCTGACAAGAGACGTATGATTACAAATCCTCACAGTCGAGCTCACCATACTGATATACAATGAAAATTTTAGTTGAAAAAAGAGTTCCCAGGAAAGGTCTTCCCGCCACTGCCCATTAAAACGAAGGCTTCCTCTGGAGGGTCTACCGGCCTCCTCACTCCAAGCGGTGCAATCAAAGATGACGATTCTAGCTCAATCTCGTCTGTTTCAACTATCGCATCAACCGAGGTATCCTCACGCAGATTATCCGCTCCATTCTCCCACTCTCGCTCCACCTCCGCAAGTAGGAATTCGAGGTCGGCATCGAGAAATCGCAATAGTTTGACTTCAGAACGAGGAGACTCGCCGCCTCAAGAGAACTCAGCGCCGCTATGGAGGGAGGATCAGCGGGTGTCATTACGCGCGTACATTCGAAATCTATTGAAGAACCAACAGATTGCGACCTCTGCAGCCATGAAAACCTTCCTAACAGAATCTCCACTCAAGTTAAATAGGGAGGAGGAGGCAGATGAACAGCGGAGAAGGCAGGCAGATCAGGCGAGAGTTGATGAACAAATGAGGTTTTTTGAAATCGCTAGATCTAGAGCCCGTGAACTCGATGCCTATATGGAAGGGTTCAGGAGAGAGATTGTTGAAGCTAGTAAGGAGATATACGAACCTTATGCGATATGAAGAATCACAGCTAACATATGACAGATGGCTTGACAAACCTATTCGCGGAGATCAAGGAGAAGAACCATATCTCTGAGCTTTCGCCCAACTACCAAAAGTTTGCAGAATGGGCTAGAATAGAAGTCGCCGCAACAATCTACCATCTTTTCCTCGCTGAGGATAACTCTCCAGAGTTATTCGCGCAGATGAAGAGAATACACTCGCTAATACCATACGCCGTTCTTAAGAATATTATTCGTATTGCCAATCCCGCAGCAGTTATGTCTGGGGTCCTCGACCTTTTCCTCGCCCAACCCTTTAAATCACGATCCCTAATGCAGCGAGTCTTCGGAATGGCAATTTCAGACGGTGTAAACCAGGTACAAAAAGCCATCGACGCTTTATGGCCCAAAGTTGGCGACGCTGTACTCTGCGATAAAATCAAACAATTCGCTGAAGCTAGCGACGATGTACGAGAGATTGTTAGGGAGGATGCGGCGGCCGACGATGTGGACATCTTAGTTGCCATCCTCCGGTCCGAGTTGCTGGAACCCGAACTTTCGCCTGAGCAAATCGGCACCGTGTTTAATGCCTATGTCGCCTGGACGAACGCCGTTAACAACGTCGACGACGAGATGCGACAAGGCGCGGTGCTATTTTCACACTTGAAACAACTGTTGAAGCTGTATACCAGACGTCGGGATAAGATGATGATGCAGGCTTTGATTGAAGAGCCGGTTACGCTACAGTTGTTCAGGGATTTGTTCCATATCTTTTATGAACCGTTGGTGAGGGTTTATAAATCCGCGAATGTGTATAACAGTATTACGGACTTTGCGCACTTCTTGGATGATATCATTGTGGTTGTGGAGAAGGCGCAGAAGCAAGGTAGTCCTCCCGTTCCATCCCTTTATTTATTCCCTATTTGAAATGATATCTGGTTCTGACGAATTCTGTGGTTTCACGCTGCAGACCTAGCATCTGATCCCAACAAGACAGTACAAGCATTCATTGATCTCTGCGCCCGACACGAAGACAATTTCTTCAAATTCATCCACGAAGTACATCTCCACGACAACGGACTGTTCTCGTCGTTAATGGGATGGATCGAGGATATTCTCGCATTCCTACGTAACGGACCGAAGCGCGGAGCGTTGGATATGAACAAGTTATTCGAAGATGCAGTTGAGCAAAAGGTTATTGATTCGGCCAAGGCGAAGGCGGAGATTGACAGTCTTATCAAATGGCAATTTGACAGGAAGAGATGGCATGAAGGCAAGACAAGGCAGAAGATGGCCAGTGGACGGGATAATTGGTCAGAGACAAAGCCAGGAGGGTTTAGTGTGTCTGATTTTGGATTGGAGCCGGTAAGTATTCCTTCATAGGTTATATATACAGACTCAAGTCAGAGCTATTTACTAATTATCGTGAATTATAGGAGGACCTGGCGGATCTTGCGATTGACGATGCGGAGATGGATGAAGATCTAGCGTTTGAAGAGGAATTGGATGATGCGGATTTGATTGCAGTTGAGCAGAAGAGGAGGAATCGGCAGGCTGAGATATTGAGACGGACTGCGGGACAGCCTGTGAAGCCGCCGATCGATGAATTGCACAAGATGGGGGATGTCTTCCTTGTGGCATTGAAGAATGTGCTATCAGAAGATTGATGATGTATGTTCTTCTTCTTCTTCTTTTCATAGGAAGGAAGTGTTTATATTAGAAGGTATCTATTGTAGCTAGGGGTATTAATGGGTTTTTTTTACATAGAAAGGGAGGGAATTACATAGCTCAACCTTCTTTGGACAATTATTTGTTACTTGGAAGCATATTGAATTCGAAAAGGAGAGTTTCCCTCTGGCTCTTTCCTTTTATAAATTTATCTTATGATCAAGTAGTACACAGTCTAAGTTTCTTTTTGAAGCCATGTAACAAAAAAAACAAAAAACGGACACACCTTACCTATCGTACAATAAGAATCTATATACACTCAATCCCCTTGATTCTAGCATTTAATATATTCTTAAACTTAAAACTTTAAAACCCCCCTCCCCCCCAAAAAAAAATCAATGCTGCAAACTAACCCCCTTCCCCGGTTCCCAATGCTTCAACCCTTCCGCGACATTAACCCAATACTTCAACTTAACAACCTCAACTCTAACCTCATCCAACCTATCAGCTTTAAACAACTCCTCAAGTCTCCCAATACACTCCTCAATCCTCTCTTCATTCCTCTCCCTCAACTCAACCAACTCCCCTTCCTCCCTCGCATTTTCCAAAACCTCGTTGGCCTCTAATACCTCCATCAACAACTCATGATCGGTTATCTGATGTGTTTCGTCCGATGACGGGTCTGTGTAACCTCGGAGGGTTAGGAGGTATTCGGCACGCAGGAGTGGAGAGCAGAGGGTCGTGTAGGCTTTGTTTAGTTGCGCTGAGGCTGTTTCGGCGGATTTTCGGAGGGATGGGGGGAAGAGGTCTGGGTGGGTTGATTGTTGGAGTTTGAGGAATTCGGCGCGGAGGGCGCGGAGGTTGATTGTGAAGGGACCGGTTGGTGGGGGACCGGTGGGGAGGGTGGTGGGGAAGAGGGTGTAGAATGTTTTGGGGGTTTTGGTGGTTGTAGTAGTGGAGGAACTGGAGTGGCGGATGGGTGTGTAGAGAGATGGTGTCAGACGTCGGTATGGTAGCTGTGAGAAGGGTGAAGCTTTGATGACTCGACCGGCGAGGAGACGGGTTTGTAGTGTGGATGGTTGGAGCATGACGTCGGCGGCTTTTTTTTGGGGTTTTTTTATATCATTTTTTTGAGGGTTTGGAGATAGCTAAGTTTGGAAATTTGGCCGGGGTTTGTGGGGGTTTTATAAGCGATGATGTCGGTGATAAAAGCAGAGCATGCGTATGCGCATATGCAACGATCTTAATTTCACTGCGATAATATATAATAACGATTATAAAAAAAGAAATCGGTTGATAAAATAAGAAGTATCTACAGCTAGATACTATATTAAAGATAAAAGAGAACGAAGGAGGAGAAAAGAAGAAGTAGAAAATTCAAGGTAAATTTATACAACCGCTTGATTAACTAATAAAATAGGATGGAAAAGGTCGGATCGGATGCCACCAAACGCCGGTTTCTGATACAATACAAATAAAAATACAATACAATGAGAGGGGGATAAAAGGTATACTTAACGTAATTAACTCCGAGTCCTTCTATGCATCTTTTCTTCTTTCTCTTTCTCTTTCTCTTTCTCTTTCTCTTTCTCTTTCTCTTTCTCTTTCTCTTTCTCTTTCTCTATTTATCGTCTTCTAAAAGGACATATTTTTTTTACTTTTATCTTTTTTCTATTTCTCCTCTATAGCTCGTCTAGAGCGTGTCGGTATGGGAAGACCCGGGTCTGATATCGATCTCTCCCCAGGAACTTATCCATCACCACTGCACTTCCCCATCTATAAATCCGCCATCTGTAGGTTCACATACATATATTAGTCACCTCTATTATTCCAAGTACTAGGAATGGCCGGGTGAAAAGGGAAGGGAAAGGGAAAAAAGGAACTTACGCCTTCAATGGTAGATCATACCAACTCTTCGCGATAAATCTAAATGCGAACCAAACCATCTCCAGCTCCCTCATGAACAACTCCTTAACCGATTCATTCCCCGTCAACTCCGGTTGTTCCGGCCAACGTAATACATTTTCTTCATTTTGTGCCTCTGCTTCCTTCCTTTTTCTTTCCATTTCTGCTTCCTTTTCTAATTGTACGAAAGCATCTTGAGCTCTCATTTCCTCGATCACACGTTCTCTTTCGATCATTGCTCCGAATCTCGTGAATGCGTAGAGGGAGTTGGAAAGTCTCCCTAATGTGTTAATCAAAGCCACGAGCTCCGTTCGTCTCAAGATCGGGTTCTTTCCGTTTTCTTCATTCTCGTCGTATTCGAATAATATCTTCAAAGCAGTTCCGTACCCCGAAGTCTGGAGTTTACCCCAAAGTCTACATTTATCACATCCGACACAATCCATCAACCTACTAACATTTCTGAATCGGTTTCTAAAGTCTTCTTTGAGAACAAGAGAGTTTTCATCTTTAAACATGACGCTTTCGTCGAAGACGCTGGGGTGCGAGGCGATGCGGTCGGTTAGGGCGGAGAGCTTCTTGCGGGTGAATTCGTTGGTACGTTTGTCGCCGGCGCAGAAGGTGTAGTGGTTCAGGTTTTTACGGAGTTTGGCGACGGCTCGAAGGAGGATTGCGTAGTTGAAGTACATGTTTTGGATGCGGTCTGGGAAGTTGTGGAGACGGTCTTTGTAGCATTGGAGATTTGGGCCCTAGATATTTTATGTTAGTTGAATGTTCTCATATACTATATAGTATATTATTATATTGAGGGGAAGGGAAACAAACCCATTGTCCGGTGGTCTGGTTGAAAAAGTCATGACACAAGTGCATAGAAATACTAGCATGCATCCCACTAAGAACCCTATAAAACACTCTCTTCTCCAAACACTGTTCTTCAGGTGGCGGGGAGATCAAGTTCTTCTGAACGACTTCGTGCTTCCTCCTATCCATCACATTCTTCAAGTTTGCAGCAGCATTGGGGTCAGCCGGAATACCTCGACCGAATGCGCCGCCAAAAGGTTGATTACTGCTTTGCTTCTCAGATTGAGCTTGGGTGTTGAAGCAGTTTTCTTGGTATACCGCCTTCCAAACGTTATTCGCCGATGTCCCGGCATACCCCGTGAATCGTTCCGGATTATCGATCAAACTGACGTATACACAATTACTTCCATTCCCCTCATCTTCAGCCACACAATAATCCCTATTATCCCTCTCCTGCGGTTCAAAGATACAACTCTCAGCGGTATCTTCACCCAATGTTCCTTTAAACGGTGACGGTTCCTCCTTTTGAACTTCCGGAGAAGGTTGTGATGCCTTCGGACCTTCTAGTTTTCCTAATTCCGAGGAACGCCATGATTCCGGGATATCCTTTTCGTCGGCTAGTTCTACGGCACAAGCACGGTTTGCGCAGAAACCTGCATCGTCGGACCAGAAGGGGCATTCGCGGCCGTAGAGATCTAGACGGTAGTAGGTGAAGAAATCGACGTTTTGGGTGAGGAATTTGATTGCGGGGCGGACTTCGGTGTTGATTTCTTCGAGGGTGGCGTAGGAGACGCAGGCGTCTGAGACGAGAGAGTTTGGTTCGTTCTTTTTTTTAAAATAAAAAAAACTCATATTAGCTTCCATTGCTCTGTAATACAATAGATAGATAGATAAAAATACATACGGAACAGTAGCTGAGGTCTTTATCGACGGCTCCATAAGCTGCTGTGGCGAGGTAGCCAAGGAAGAACCAGCGGGCGGCATGCCGATGGCTTCGGCGGGTAGACATTTTATGTGTATGAATTGTAACGATGGTGATGATGATGAAGATGGGAAAGCTACGTAGGACGACGCATGGAAAGGGAAAAGAAAGAAGCGATCGAGAAGGACGTTAATATAATTTGTGGAGAAGATGACAGGCTGTTCGTTCGCGGGATGATTCGACTAAGAGGCCATCCAGCGGCGGCTCTTCGTATATGTTTCCAGCAAGTTAGTCTTGTATGAGGGTAAGCTAAGATCCCGGGGTGGCGTGAGAATAGCGTTTAGCTTTCGTTTCTTTTTTAATGTGTATATCTACCCGGCAGCAATAAAAACGAAATAAAATAAAATAAAATTGAATAGAATCAATCAATCAGCTAGGGGAGGATGTATATTATATACTTAGGCAGTCGCTATCTAAGAAGTCCGAAGTAGAAGGGGTGGAAGAAGTCGGAAACATGCAAGGGGGGAAAGCCTTCGGAGGCGGCGCATTTACTTTTTAGTTTATATTATAAATCCATCGCACATTGAAACGGTGTACTCTTCTCGATCGAGAAAGTCACAAGTTATCTTTCATTCACATTCCGTTCCGCGCTTACTCCGGACTTACTTACACTTTGAATACCTGAGAATGTATGTATGTCCTTACGTCTAACTGCCTCAATCCAATAAGGCCAGATTTCACTTTTTTATTTATTTTAATAATCATGTCAGACGTCGGTCGGTCGGGGTTTAAGGTTTTTTTTTTTTTTTTAAGAAAAACAGCGGGATGACATGCAGGAACGATCAGTCACATATGTATTTAAGTACTTACTTAGTTAAGTAGGTACTTTACTTCTTAAGTTTAAACTATCATGGGAGTATAGTCTGACAGGTACATATGCTAAGTACACACCAAACAGGGCCTCGAACAAGGCCCATCGGAAACAAATCACATCCTTTCCGTCTTGTCAGGTTACGTCGCTTGCCGCATTGTCTGTCTATTTTTGGTTTCATCCCCTGTTGGTTACACAGCCACGATCATGAGGCATTTCCAACAATCTATCGGTGGCTGGTGTGTTGTGGCGGTTATAGACGACGTATATTATATATTAAATTCCATCCATCGAATCGAATCTCGGACATGCACGATACATTCATATATTTTCAATTGATCCTCGGGATACTCTCAGTATAAATAAGTCTATCCAAACCACAATCCAGTAATTAATTGACCGAAGAAATAGACTTAGTATTTATTGGCCCCCGTGTTTTGTACGTTATGTACTTTTCATAACCTCATGCGGACGTAATAATACAACATGTAACAGTGCTGTGAGAAAAACTCAATTGCAATATTGCTCATGTCAGTCCTCTGTTAAAAGATAAAGGTATTTACGGTAGTGCCCTCAATCACGAATATATTGAGATGTCAATCGATCGACATACATCGGGTTCCAACATGCAACACTAGCTTAAGATCGAGGCAAATCTAATACAAGACGCATCGATCGATCGTAAGACATATAATATATTCACCGATTAATTGATCGAGCTTGCCAAGAACCTGAATGTAGATATTTCATCAGAAAGGATGAAGTCATCAAGAATTTTTTTATGCCAGCATAGTTTTAAAAGTTAGATCCGTTATCCAGAGATTGACGTAAATGTTGTTACTTCAGCTTGACGTAACTAGCGACGCCATGATAATATTCACAACTTTACAAAGATATAAAGACACCTGTACATAATTAAATCATTATTTCTTATCTCTACATATAACTATACAATCAATTCAAAATATATAACGGATTAATTACAACTTATCTCATCTCTTCACGATTTACAGCCTATTATCTATAAACATGTCGGATCCAGAATTCAATCCGGCGCAGCGAGATATCTCAAATGTCAATCCAAAAGAAATGAACCCAGACGCCGAGTTCAACCCAAAAAATGATGTATCCGACGCCAGCGGAAACGAATACCGTTCAAAGGATGGCTATCCAGTTCCCGTTGTTGAGGATAAGGATATCTCCGGAGTCGACCCAACCACTGCAGATAGTGACCGCGAGTTAGGTATGTACCGAATACTACACTCACATCTCTAGTAAATAAGCTGCTATTAAAGAACTAGATCGCTAATGTCGGAATTTATACTATATATACAGCTCGAGATGATGTAGAAGCTATTGACCAAGACAACATTATTGAATCACGAACGCGAGGCGCAAAGCCTCAGGGTAGATATCGCGAACCTGGGGACGAGGAAGGCTTGCCAGGGCCGGACGATGGAACTAGTCGCGTTAGAGGCGGCCGTTAAGCCTGTATATATTGGCACAAGCTCCATGATTGGTAGCTAGCCGGACGCCCCAATCAACATTTGTTGAGATTGTGCACTGGTCAATCCGGATCCGTAGGTTTTGTCTGTGTACTCGCGGTTTCCGAAGCATTGCTAGGAGTGTAGATCTCTTTTTGGTGTAATATTTTTGTAAAAACAATCTCTCCTAACGTTCATATCAATTCAAAATAGTCTTTGTTCCGAAAGAAACTAATTCGTATCACTATAATTAAAGCAGCCGGGCCCTGGTACCGATAGTTGAGCTAAAAACATTGAATTTAATTCTAAGAAATAGATTTATATTATCGTCTTCCTGAAATTAATTAATTAATATGTTTAGATTCCCATTATTTGCAAATTATATCATAGTAGCCAAGTATATATCAATATAGTAATAGTTCGCCCACGAATGAGGTACTTCAATAGCAAGTTTGAAATAGGAGGTGTGTAAAGCTTGCGAGTTACATCATTCTTCAAACTAAATTGGGGCGATAGTGTGGGAGAAGTTAATCATCCAATTATATGACGAACGATATGAACAAACCTGGCCTTTGTGCCAAAAACCTTTTAAAACATAAAAACATAAAAACATAAAACTGTAAATTATTTTAGTATACTTTATTATTAGGGTGTAACACGATGCCTGGTACCGTGCCACGCCGTGGATATGGCCTACCCATTGTGCTATGCAAAAGAGTATGAGTATGTCAGAGCGTACTTAGGTTCTGGCATCCAGGCTACTATACGCTGGGTCAGCCATTGTATGTCTGTACGTACCCCGGGAGTTTTCTCTGGGCTTGAGACTAGCCTTCGTGCAATTAACCAGATTGGTATCTGCTCACGAGCTTTGATAGAAGCTTCAGACTGCAACAGCCGACAGCATTTCGAATCTCAGTCGTACGAACAAAACACCTATTAGATACTACTAACTTGTACTTGCCTGTGTTTTTCGTCACCCTTTATAGCCCGGGAAAAGCTCGAGATCATAAGGTTACGCCGTCGCCATTCGAGCATTTAGTACAAGTGAATAAAGTGGAAGGAAAAGCTAGTGGCTAGCTAGAAACCAAGCGGCGCCAAGCTAGCGCTAGACATCCCTGATCAGATATATATATCGATATCAATATCGATGTTAATATCGATAACTACTTAAGTACTTAAGCGCTTAATCACTTAGGTTACGTACTTCCGACAATTCAATCTGTCAACCTGGTCTAGTGTCAACCCTGAAGGGTTTTCCCGAGCTGTGGTTAGAGCTGCATGCATCGATTATCTGGAACTGGGACAGTATGCATATATCGTCCATCTGTTTGCCTCAGCCTCGAGACCACCCCTGCCGGCAGCCGGGCATACAGGCATCCACCCGGCTAATCCGGTATATAGGAATCAGCAGATAAGATATCGATATTGATGTAAGTGGATATTTATACGAAAAATAGGAAACTATCAGATATTCAGACCGGTCGACAGGTATGTAGCTGCGTCATTCACTAAGGCAAGACGCATGCAATCTCCAATCCGGAGTGACCATCATCAAAAAGATGAATCGAGAGCTCATATTTTAAATGCTTTTGTTAGTCGACAATCGCTCAAGATGGCAAGTGCTACATGGTCTCTATCGACAATTTCAATTGAACGTTTTGTCCATCTTTGAACCTTTCAAGGGCAAGTGGAAGCTATTTCTGTAGCACCCAAACGATATCGAGAACTGCAAAGTCCCATCCAGAGTCTTATGATGGAGAGGCGACCGACAGCTACCTTTCCGACACACAGATACTGCTAGCTCTTCTAGCCGCGATTAAATTCGTATATTAATTATATAAGGACGACAACCTACCAGCTTCTGATATGTTTCTTATTCCACCGCGCTGCTTAATTATCTTTTACAGCGGTGCCTTTGGAGTACTTAGAGCCCCCGGATCCCCACGCTCATTTCGGGTTTTCAACCACTACATTCTTTTTTTTTCTCCTTTCAGATATATTGAATTGACACTCCTTTCCCCTTTTTGAATTCCATTATGGTTGGCTTCAAGATCTCTGCCGGGCTTGCTCTCAGCATCTTGATCAACACTGGGGAGGTTTCCGCTCATGCCCGTCTCTACAACAATTATGGAGATTACGACCAGTCAAAACTAGGCGGGTCTCTAGCTCACGCCTATGATATTCCCGTTATAGATCACGGGGACCACCAACATCCAGGGCAATGGGATGTCAAAGTTTTCAGTGACCCTGTCATTCCAGCTACTTGGGAAAGTCCCTTTAAGCATATTCCGCGCAAGTATATGCCACAAGGATGTGGTGCTGACCTGCATTTCATCTTTGCTTATAATATGGCTCATCGACGTGGTGAGATCAATCCAGCAAATCTCCAAAATGATCATGTAACATTATGGAAGCATCGGAATTATCACTTTTTCATGGCTCCAATTCCCCAAGGGGCGCTCGTCAATACAAAGCAGCAGATAGATTACAATGCTAAACATGGTAAGTGAACATATATCGTTCTTCTTCGATAATTTTTTTTCAATAAATCAGAATTGTCAATTAACATAACCTTGATTGTTTTCTTCAGGCAGAATTGCTCAGGTTACTCCCGGAGGCTGGCTCGACATAAGAGTAGGTTCCTTTATATTTACCCCTCCGCTCAGAATGGATATGAGTGAAGTTCGATCGTAATTAACACTGTCATCAACAAAGTCTTATCAAGTGAACGCCGACGGCGCAGGCCCATTCAAGTAAGAAAACTGTTCCTTTCTTCCTCTGTACCGAGTAAACCGTTCCTTGGGCTGTTCATTCCACATATATATATATCTAACCGCTGTGACAATTATACAGATGCCGACTCGACGAGACCTCCACAGGTCAGCATTTTTCAACTCAGCTCCCAATTCTTAAGGAGGTACCCGGTGGCCCAGGCTCGGTCAATTGGCACTCGGCCAAGAAGGCATACATCATGCGGGTCGGAATCCCCAAAGATATCAAATGCCTCGCTCGATACGGTACCTACAACAACGTCTGCCTTATGAGATGTGAAAACCAAGCCCAGTAAGTTTAAACTGAAATAAACATCTAATCCTCCTCTCATGAGAAGGCTTACGAATGAAACTCTATTAGCAACGGTCCGTTCGGCGCATGCATCCCCTTCCAGGTTATGTATCCCAAGCCTCCAGCTGCACCGCCCAAGCCGGTTTATATAGATGTAAAGAAGCCAGAACCGGAACCGAAACCCGTCTATGGTTATGCTGGCTATGATGTTGGGAAGGGAAATTATAAGGAAGGCGCTTATGGGAAGAAAGTGAAGCGAGATATTGAAAGAAAGAAGATAAGGCGTGCTGCCAACGCCGAAACAGATACCCAATCTGAAGATACTGAAGTGAAAGCTTAAGAAGATATTCTCTAGCTCTCTAGCTCTCTCTCTACAAGAGAAAAATGCTGATAGATATCAGAGGCTAGTATATCTAAGATGGAAAAAATCATCCCTCATATAATTAATATTTTATATATGGTTTGGTTTAAAAAACAGGTACATGTACATACCCTTTACCTACCAGAATACTACCTGTCAGTATAGCATATATGAATAGAGCGTTTATGAATTCATAGTGACCAATGCTTCTCCTAAAAATGAAATCAACCTCTCGAGCTAGATTGTTATATTATAAAAATTACTTAAATTTCACTAAAAGATATTTCATCTCAGGATTTACACATGTTAACATCCCAAATTTACTTTCCCGCTGTACGCAAGCCATCCTAAATTCTAGTAGGATGTTGGGGGCTGTCGAAAAAGAGGGCGGTGAAATGGCCTTTAAGTTTACTTAGATAACGAAACCCTGGAGTCTGGTTCCAGGAAACCTGAATTCAAGGTGTTACCGATTATACCATGCGAGATTTGATGACCATGGAAATTTTTACCCCTGAAAAGTTCCTATTTAACTTCACTAACAAGATACACGCTATATTAGCCGGTTGATGCTCACGGTGAGGTCTTGGTGCAAATCAGACAACGGTTGATGCAGCATGTAAACATATAGCACTTTGGGAATATATTTACCTTAGATTATATTCTTGCTTCTTCTTAGCACTAGTTCCGAGCCTTTTCGTGTTAGGGCGCTCATGCTCTTTGTTATGTGACATTAAACCCTGCTATAGAATTTCTCGAAAGCATTCTCGGTTTTCTGCAGAGTAGAATATATTCGAATATTGAATGGACTCTACTTATGTTACTTTGAACTCGAGTTGAACTTTGCAATCATACCTAGGTACTAATTATCAGCACATCATTTCTCAAAAGACTGATGAAAAATTTTATAGTATCGGGCTGGGGAAACCGATATGAATTTGAAAATTATGGTCATATCGTTTACTTTGACTGCGAAGAACCTGAAGCTCTTGTTAGAGAGCTAGAGCGACGGAGGCTAGCTAGAAGTGAGTTTTTTCCCCATTTCTGTCATAAAAGGTTATAATAATTGCTGAACTTATTTGGATTTGAAACAGTTATCGTATGGACAAAAGAGACATGGGGTAGTCCAGGACGATTATACTTCATTGGGGAGGATGATATGCCTTTGAGTATCGTTCAAGACGCAATCTGGTGCGCGGCCGTGTATCCCGCCAGTCAAGCCGGCAAAGTAGGGCTCTACGTCGGGTGCGAAGATTTACAAAGGCTGGTGTCTGTTCATTAATATCCAATATATATAGTCGAAGAATATAGATATTGGCTTACTCATCCTCTTCCAAATTCATGATCATAAATAATTTTATGTCCTACTGCACTAGTATTTTATTGGATTTATGATTAGGTTTGGCTATAGCATATTGATAGGCAATCTATTCAACGTTTGCGACACCCTTTAATAAAACAATAAATCACAAAACTGGTATTATAATATTATATATATAAATAATATTATAATCGACTGGATGGGAAAAGTTGGCCAAATTTATACGTCGAGGTTTATCTAATTACGAAATGCCCAAATACCTATCATCAAGACAGATAGCTCCAGAAATTTCGAAACCAAATCAAAGATGAGCAACAATAATATTCCCCATGAGAGTCATCCAACTGCTATTGACACAGCGTCGCAATCGGGTACGGGCCCGCAGCCCCTCCAGCGAGTTACGTTCCCCCTTCGAGGATGCACGCCTTCGCTACTTTCCCGAAACTACTAATCAGCCGAAGGCTGCCACGGCATATACGACTAGAGCGTCTACCTCTCAACTCAAGTGATCAGAGATACCTCGAGCAGATCCGGAAAAATGTGCCTTGCTGCTTCCGTTGTATTTGTCACGAGAAAAAGATACAGGTAAATGTATGTCAACCCAAACCCTTCTGATAGCCCAACTTGTCTCGTACTCAGACTGCCGGGGCGTAGTTCAACGCTGAGTTGGCGTACATATACTATCCGCAATTATACACATAGAGAGAAAGGTCTCCGAGGTTAGTAGAGAAATAGCCTCATTACTTAATTAAGACTCACAACTCAATTCTAATATATTCAATTTATCAATATAGCTCACTAGAAAAAATGTCCGGCGGACTCCATTTGCCATCATCGATATTGAACAAACCAATAGCAGCTGGATAATTGAAGACAATTGGTCCCAGGGCGATGTGGCAGAAATCATTATGGAAATGCGATTTGCTCGTTGGCCTCAAATCTTTCTGATATTCCTAACAGCATTGTCACAAGTTGGTTTAGCCTGCATTCACAAATAGGTAGTTGACATAAAGTGGATAGAGATCATCCAAATTGGCCTTCAGGCCATTGAGACTGTTCTAACATTCACACTTGGTTAGCCGCCGGCCGCTTTCTCTGTTTTTAACTGCCTGGTATTATAGAAAATCGAGTTGCGAAGGGCCCGTGTCATTCAATATTACTTTTAGATCCCTGGAATACGCGTAGACCGCAATATCAGAAATAAATCAATTGTGGATGAAGTGTCAAATCAAGATTGTTCGTATAAAGCCCCAGCCGTCGTGAAATACTCTGTTGGGTGACTGAAACCGCAAATCCACGAGGTTGGTTTCTGGACTTCCTGCTGCCATTTAGGAGTATGTGCAGTGTTCATATGATGAAATCATTCTTTAAAGGTTGCGTAGCAAGGCAATCTCTTCTTGTCCATACAGTTTTTTGAAATGCATACGTAAGGCTCAAAATCCTTATCCATATGAGCACTACGGAGAAGATTATTAGCTTGTTTAGTCAGAACAAAAAGATTTTCACTAATTTCTTTGCAGGCCGGGAACAAAATATAGAGAAACGCAATAATACCTCCAACTTTTCCTATTTTCGAATAAATCAGGGAGGTGGTGTTCGAGACACCATTCACAGGCACGGAAATTGAATGCATCTATTTTTCCTTTGGAGGTGGCCACGTGGAGGGTAGGTGACTTTACCAAGCTGAACAGACGAAGCTAAATATCGGGATTGCGTCTGGCGGGGGGCGACCAGCTTTCTCTAAAGTAAACTTTTCGAGATGGAACCCAGAGTCGAAGGATTTGATTCCGGACTCATGCCATAGCTTTGGCGGCTCTGTTTGAACTCAAGAGAGACCTTTGGCGAAGGGTAATTTAAAAGTATCGATTCACTAGTTTCTGCCAATCCGGTACTTGCACTTGGAAGGTTGGCAAAAGCAGCATCCGGCTTTTCGTGAATAATTGACATACGCGGGATTTGAGTAGCTTTCCTTAGGGTATTCAACTTCTGCTGATGGGATCTCTTGCAAGATATTTTTGCATATGTCTCTACCATCGACTTAGCCCTAGTGAGCTGTGCTCGAAGGTTCTCATTTGCATCTGGATATAAGACATTAAGTGCGATTCTAGATAGCCGTTCAATGCCTGGCCACCCCCGTTTTGACATCATTCGCGAGACTTTTATTGGAAATATACTACGGCAAGCCATTTCCACTTGAAAATGAAAATCTCGACAACTTCCAAATCAGGGCTAAACTCTTATTTGCCATCGATCGTCTCAGGAACTGCGACCAAAGCTCCTACCCAAAAGCAGTTTCTGGGTGTCTCTGTCTGAATCAGCAGTTTGGAATCAGGGCCAATGCTTAATAGTCAAAGGTGTGAGTGACTATGCAGACAGTCATAAAAACAACAAATGGCAACGATATGCCGCGGCAACTGCGGCTTCTGGTGCTAAGGCTCTTTTAAATTTTTGGGCCTCGAACCCTTGATGAATCGTTCCCAATCTTGTCCACATACCAGGAGTTAACAGGCGTACTGGTATTTTACATTGCATTGTTGTATTTGGGGATATTATGGCGTTGGAGTTGACCAAAGCAAAGGTGAAAGGAAATGTTGCATTTTTTACCTCGTCTTCCTTTCCACGACGACACCGAAATGATGAAATCACGAAACATACCACTACTACATTGCGAAGCTATAAAAAAAATAGATGGCCAAGCCATGATACCTCTGAATAAAAGCAGCTTATGCGAAACATGCATGTATTAGTTCAGAATGCATTTTCACAGAAACAAAGAAAACAAAATGTGGCAGATGTGTGTTGTTGTACTTTGTGGCGGGTATATTCGGGAAATGTGTTGTGGCTGAGGTGGTTTCCCCAGCACTTGGCTCTCTTTGTTGATATCCACGCCCAAATAGGCAATTCCATAACATCATCCATACTTCTTCCTCTGTTCGCATGTCATTCGCATTCCAACGACATCACCGACCTCAAAACATCAAAGAAACCTACCATAAACACATCGCACTGATCATCCTTCCTATCATTCACCCCTCCCAATCCACCCGTCACCACAAATCTATGCAATCAACAACTCCACCCTGAATCCCCATATAATCCACCGAGTACCCAATAGGCAACGGGAAGAACAAAAATGCCGGCAGCTCTCCATAAACCAAAGAAATACGGAACAGCCCGTCGCTCGGGTACCCTCACAAAGGCCTTTAGAGGGTCAGCCAGAGCATGGGATTCCCAACGGAAACCGCAGGGTCTGTTGATGCAGCAACCAACTTCTCAGCACCATGACGACGACAACGACGATTCAGATGATAGCTTTGCGCTAGAGTCGCCGCCTGAGTCGCCGTTGGCTGAGAGAGTAGCTATTATCCAGACTACTACAGCAGGTAGTCCTGTTAAAAGACCGCCAATCCGACCCGCTTCTCCTCCTGCTCCGATACAAGATTCGCCGTCTGCCGTACCAGTCGACCTTGCACCCCGTCAACCGCTTACTCAAAAACGTGACAACCATCTCAACCAGCTTCCTTCCACTCCGAAAAATAGAAAATCGTATGCCAGACGGGAGAGTAGTAGAGCAACTAAGGCAGAGGAAGTTACAGTTTGTCAGTCAATCGCAATTGAGGCCAAAGTGGTAGAAAACAAAGAGGTTATTTCAATTGAGGCACAACAGGAAGAAGTTGTTATCATCGACCGAGAGGAAAATGATCTGCCATCTCTGGAACAGACCTCGATCAAAGTTAGGGAAACATTCGCTGTCGAAATTATATCCTCCAGGCGGAGTATAACTCCGTCGATAGTCTCAAACGACATCGAGTCTCAGGGAGAAGAAGAAGAACAAGCTGAAGGGGCTGAAACAATGGGGACCGAATCCGATGAGGATGTAGAGGAGGAGGAGGGGGAGGAGGAAGAGGAGGAAGAAGAAGAAGAAGACGACTTCCAAGAAGTAGAGGAATATGACGAAACTGTCTTCCTCAGCCCCGAAAAGCGAGGAGAACTCCACAACGAAGCTAGGCGCCGTGGTCGCGCTCAAGGCCCCGCCCTTGCTCTAAACGACCCTCTTATCACCGGCATCACCGCCCTCAATCTCCATTCTCGTAAGTTCCCTGAATTTAAAATGCTCGAATTCTCTATATTCTCCTTTTCTAACTTCCTAATTTTAGCATCCATTACACCAACTACATCATCAGGACAAGACACAACTCCAACCCCGAAAACGGAGAAGAAGCCAAAGGGACTTATCACCCCACCGCCGGACGAAATCCCTGCGCTTCATGCAGATAGCAAAGTCTTCACGCTCCTACCGGTCTGTGATCAACAGCGTATTGTCTCGTATACAGAGTATTTACAAACCATCTCACCGGACTTTTCGCATATAAAGAAGATTGGAGAGTCGAGTTTTGCGGAAGTATATATTCATAAGCGAGATGATGGACGGTCTGTAGTATTGAAACTTGTGCCATTGGCTCAGGAGAACAATGCGGTATGTTCTTGACTTTCTCCTCTTCTCTTCCTTCTTCTTTGTTTACCTTTTCCTTCTTCAGAATACTAATAGGGTGTATAGACCGAAGTCCTTCAAGAGCTAAAGACAACACGAGCACTCTCACCCATTCCAGGGTTCATTAAATATCTAGGCTGTCAGGTGGTCTGCTCTCGCGTGCCCCCAGAACTCGAAGCCGCCTGGCGAGTATGGGAGGTTAAGAATAATGAGAGATACAGCCCTACCGACCGTGTCTTTGGCGACACAACTTACCACGCCATAATAGCTCTCGAAGACGGCGGTTGCAGTCTTGACGAAGCTCGTTGGAGCACCTGGGACGTTCCACTCGAAATCTTCAGACAAACTATCAAAGCATTCGCGCAAGCCGAAAGAGAAAGAGAGTTTGAACATAGAGATTTACATCTTGGGAATATTTTAGTCAGAGACTTGAAAAAAGAGAGGGAAGGAAGGATTGGAGAAGATACGGGTGTTGGCAGAGATTTAGAGATTACTCATGCCGGGTTTGAAGATGTGATTGTTACCATGATCGACTATACGCTTTCGAGGGCGAAGATTCCGGAAGAGTTTGGAGGTGGAGTCGCGTATATGGATATGGAAGAAGGGATGTTTGATGTGTTCGGGTTGTATCAATTCGATATGTATCGGATGTGAGTACCTTACCCTCATTTTACCTTCGACATTCTTTAAGCTACTTTTTGCTTCTAATAGGAGCTTAGTGCTAACTTTGCGGTGTGAAACAGGGTGAGAGACGAAGTTTTGCAAGTAGCAGCAAATGCCGCTGGTAACGCAAAGAACGGGGGCCGACGATCAGAAAGGATTAATAAACCTGACTGGACGTTACACTGCCCTCGATCGAACGTTATCTGGTTACACTTCTTGATCAAGCGACTTATTAGATCCGATGATGGGAGAAGAAATGATGGGAAATTGAGGATTTGGAAACCATCGAAGGCGAAGAAGAATCAATTCGACCTAGCTTGTTGGGGAGAAGTTATGAAGATTCATGAGGTTTTGGATATGGAAGTTGATGAGGAGTGGAAGTTTGCTGGGGCGGTAGATATTGAGAGGTGGTGTGAGGAGGAAGGGCTCTTCGAGATTCTTGAGCAAGAAAGAGAAAGGAGAAAGAGCGAAAGCGGAGAAGTTATCAAAGAGAAGGTAGAAGTTGTCGTAAGTAAGGAGAAGACAAAGGAGGTAGTCCGGAGGTCACAAAGGTTGAGGAAGTGATGAATGACTGTTGCATATTCTTTTCTTGGTGTTGGGTTATAAAAATTTGGACTTCATTTTTGTTTTATTTTGGATTTTGCGAATGGCGTATCAATTCATGACTGGATGACTGGGTACTCAGATTGAATACTTTAAATTGGAAGATGCATTGATCGAATTTGATATCATTGGGATTGGAGTCTGCTAGCTTTTGTGGTATTTTATGGTATATAGACCCTTTTGTACAGATGCATAGATTAAATTAAAATGATCATGATCATGAATGATACAAGTTAATGCTTTAGGCCCAATACTGGACGTGCTGAGCCATTCCAATACAAGGCTACCGAAGTAAATTATATATGAAATTCGGGACTAGTCTAGTTAACCGTATTTTGCTAAACGTGTTAGCCCTAGATCGATGTTTGCACATAGACAAATCATTCCTGGTTTCTAGCAAACCAGTGACGTTAATCTTCTGATTTCATGCATGACATGTCAAGCTAGATCCATCTATCTGAGATCGATATCGACAGTCTATGTCCTTAGTTTTATCCCACTCACTCGCTACTAGATAAGACTAGTCCTGTATGCAAAAATCAGTAAAGGTATCCAGTACCATGGGTTTGACATCTACTATAAGTCTATATACTACTTTTATTCCATCCCGTACTCCATCCACCGTAATCGACGAAAAAGGTTGGCTTGCCAATAAAGCTTAATTTCACTAGATAGATATGTAATTAATACCAAACTCAGTATACATCAAGTCCCCGTTTCCTATCGAATATGGAAAAGGATCATCGATTTTTAGACCTATATCGATCATTCGGGCCAGCTAATTAGCCTTGGAGGCGTAGCTTAAACAAACTTAAATCATTCCAGCCAGTCTGTCTCGTACCCAGACCTGGAAGCCAGCCAATGTGTTAAGTACTTATATCTCCTATTGTGACGTCCGGAAACAAGACCGGTCAGTATTTTGTTATGTTTGTCGATGTAGACGAATGTATACTCTATAGATCTAACTAAGCTTTGAAGTTACACTATTGCTAGCTAGCTAGCTAGTACGCTTTTATATTCAGCTCAAGCTGAAATCGGCCTTGACTAGTTTCGTAAACTCATTAACATCCGTATTCGGAACCCGATTAATTGACATGTGAGATAACAGCGGGTCTGCAAGGCACTCTCTCGTGGCTTTTTGTATCCTCCATCTTTAACGTTTAGATAGTAAAGTATCTTATCTTATATAATATAGATAGTGCATTTTGCATTATATATTATGCAACAGCGAAAGAAGAAAAAAAACAAATACCAAAAAGAACCCACCTCCAAAAGCCTAAGCTTAAGAAAAGTCCTTTAACATCCGGTATTATACCTTTCCCTTCCTTCTTTCCTTCTGTAAATGCAAAAATGGAAAGATTAAATTAAATTAATCGTGGCGCCGTCCACGGCCACCCGCGCGGTATCTGTTAGACATTTGACGCGACGGCGAACTTAACTTATGTACATACACCTGTTAATTTAATTTAAACACCTCTATCTCCACAACGGATCAAAAAATTATGGCAGGAAGGGAAGGGAGGGGAGGGGGGGCGTGCGTCGTATATTCGCCGTGTCGGAACGGAGATTGTGGTGGCCAATTTTTGGGAATATGGGTAGTAGGTTAGTGCTAGTGGGGTAAATTAACATGGATGGAAGTAGTAGTTTGAAGCATTGATGTTTTATATGCCCCATTAAACATGAATATGGTATGATACTTTGACGATTTTGTTTAAACTAAAATAATCAAGGTCTCTTCGAGGTCTTGGGAGGGTCATAGATTCAAGTTAGTTAGACCTTTCTCGCCCGGTTACCGGTAAGTAAGTAAGTACTTACTTAATTAACTAGTACTTGGCTACGACTACTCTAATTACCTAACTATACATTTTTTTAGTATAATCTATATACGGCCTAGACAGTAGTCGTGGACGGATTAAGACATACTTTCTGCTACCAGTTACCAGCTAGTCCTAGTCTTGTATGTTACGGTATAGTACGGTATGGGAGTGTGTTAAACCCAGTTTAAATCCCCCCATTTTGCGACGACGACGGCCGCCACTGGTTTCTTTTTTGAGATATGGATACGTACATACATCGATTTATATGTGTACATGTATGTACATACATACGTGCATCTCCGTTACTTGTTAATTTACCCCGGATTTTTATTCTATGCGTCTGCAACCAACTTTTTCTTTTAACTGGTAGGAAATATATGTGGTTACCATGCAGATATCTGAATTAATTCGAAAATGTTAAATGTCCGTGCCTTCTTTTTTCTCGAAAATAACTGGACGGTTGCCAATTACTCAACATTTATATAATTAAATTCTACTTGGGAATTCACTGTTCATAGGGCTGGATTTTTTTATTTCTCTCTCTTCTCACCGTTTTTTTTTTTTTTGTAATTTAAAAAGAAAATATCGGTTCAAGCAAAGGCCCGTTGGAACGGTGGAATTTCAAAACTCCGTGAACCCAACAATTACCAAATTTAAATCCAGAAAACAAAAGTTATCAGATCCCCAGAGAAAAAAAAAAAAAAAATTTAAAAAAAGTAAGAGAACAGACCTCCAAGATAGAACCCGGATCACTCGGCATCATTGCAATTGATACTACCCCCAACTTACCAAAATCCCAAAGATTTCAAGGAGAAAGAGAGAAAAAAAAAAGGAAATATTTTGTCTCCACAAATATATGGAGGGTTACGTAGTCCCATCCGCCCGCTTTCGATTCGATTCGCGAACAAGGGTTGGATCAAGTTGTACGCCGGCCCGCTTGGCGTTATCTTGGCGGGGAGGGAAGAATTAAAGGAAAGAGGCCCGTCTGTTCGAAACGGTGTTATGCATAACATTGTCAAGTTAGTAGTCTCGTTCCCATTAAGTTAGATGTGTGACGTTCGTTCGGTGTTTTTTTTGGTTGGTTTGCATATACTTAAAGTAAGTATATGGTAGATCTTAAGAGGCTTGGGAAAGTCAGGAGGTTCATTGTTTTTTTTTTTTGATTTTAAAAAAAACGGTCCTATCGGGTTGAATCCTGTATTCCGAATTGTCGAAGATCTCGTGGCTTCAGAGGATTTGATTCTATCTACGATGGAATTACGTTCGGACTGTATATGCATTCATATAATGATTAATTTGTTTATAGAAAGTTTTTAATATTTCTATAGTTAGAAGAAAGTGGGTATATACAAGAAAGAGAAAAAAGGAGAAGGAAAAAAAGTTTGTCCCAAGAAAAAGTTTAAGGAGAATGAAGAGAAATCAAGAAATAAGCTGTTGACGAAAAAAGCCTTAGCAAAAAAAATAGGCTAATTGCTAACCCCATCTACCGTCGTCCGTTTTAAAAATTATCGAGAAAAGGAAATAAAAAAGTTTTGTCGAAGAAAATAACCTTCGCGGGTATAAAAGAAGAAGGTCGAGGAGGAGAAGGGAAGAAAAGGCGGATGTAAATGGAAAATCAACAAAAGACAATTTGCTAGACAAAAGAGAAGAGACAGAAGGAAAAAATCTCAACCACATTAAGCTTATAAGGTCATGAAACACATCGAAAACACGCGCAAGCAGGGCCAAGAAAATATCGTCTGGGACGATGAGCCGAAAGTTAAAAGATGAAAATGGGTAAAAAAAAAGGCGGTTTTTTGTATACCGGCGGGAGCGGAATTTTGAGAGTGGCGCATGTTGAATTCTTAATGACGACGCGAGACGCTCCAATGCGAAATGCGAACGCAAGGTGGATATCGGAATGCGAAAGATGATGTGTGGATGGTAAAACGGGGCTGATTCCAGGAATGCTCCAAACTCGCTCGGGGGAAAAAAAAGAAGCGGGCTCCGGTAAACGAAGATGGAAGAAAGAAAGAAAAAAATGATGATTCAGAGAAGCAAGTTTTCGAAAAGAATGCCAAAAAGAGTACCCATTTGCTTGCTTTAACGACAAAACCCCTCCTCTATAATGCGACTTTAGTAGTAATAGTAATAGTAATAGCAGCAACGAAATTTTTTGTTTCTCGAAAAGCCAAAAAGAACAGGGAGTAGTTGTTTCATTTCCGTTCCGCTATAAACCAGATAGGATTTCGAAGGATGTGTCGAACAAAACAAATTCACAAAAATGAAAATCGCTCAAAGGAGACAAGGGAGAAAAAAGATGTCTCACGACTTTGTGACAACGACGTGCTGTAGTGATGGTGGTCCCTCTTTCGGTTGTAGGTTGTTCCTCTGCTTGGCTTCTAGTTCCACCTTTGCGTACCAAGCTCCACCGATCAATGTAAGCATGATTCCAACGGAATTGAGCCAGGTGACTCTGAGGTCGTAGAAGGCGAACGAGATGACGATGGTGAGGATCTGCTTAACGTTGGCTGCGACTGTCATTGTCAATGCTCCGGTCTTCTTGTTGGCGGTAAAGCTGATGACGTTTAGGGCAAATGCAATGGCACCGTTCAAGAGCAAAATCATGGCCTTTTGGTTGTCGTAGGAGGTGAAGAACCATACTCGGGCCTTGGCCATTTCTCCAGTATAATAAGAGTAGAGAAGGGTTTGGAGGAACGCGAGCGGCGACATGCGAGCTAGGAGCTCAAAGGCGGTGAGTCGGAGTCTTCCAGTTTGCACCTTGTTGGTGACGACGGTCTTCAAAGCAGCGAGGAAAGCGCCTAGGAGGGTCAAGAAGAAGCCGAGAGGTGTAAAGTAGTAGTCACCAGCTGTAGCGAAACCGACACCAGCTACCACGGGAATCAAGGAGATATATGTCATGTATCCATAAGTCTTTCGGAAGCAGACGACGAAAATAATGACGGTGAAGAAAGGTGTCATGGCACGGACGACCTGATGGAAAGGGACGGTGACCAAGTTCCTGAAGGGTGAGTGTAATTAGCTACAAATTCGAGAAATTATAGAGGATTCCACAAAGAACACTTACAGCGACACATTGGAAATAGCAATGTTGATGGTGTATAGGCCAGAGAACAACAGCATGATGATATTTTCATACTCTGATAACCTTGTGAATGTGAAAGCTCCACGGGCATAAAAGAACATACATCCTATAGAACCGCATAGGGCGTGTAATCCTGTAAGGAGGTAAGGGAATGGGAATAATGCCGGACGATCAGGCTAGTAACTAAAGTTAGCATTTCCTCTTTTTTTTTTTTTGTCTTTCTTTCTAGGTTATGGGTTGAAACGTGAGCTGGAATTAGATGAATCCTACACACCTTTGAGCCCATCACCGATTTATTATAGAGAGTAAGGGCCAAATTGAGCCCGAAATAAACAGCCAACCATGCATATTTGGTAGCTAAGGTATCCTCTCGCTGTTGCGGCGGTAAGGGAGCAGGCTTCTGCTCTGGGATATCGGAATAGAGAGGGAGGAGAGGTTTCTCCTGTTCTGTGTTCATAGACATGTTGCTCGAATCGGAGGACGAGCGCGAGTGCCGCAGATAACGATCCAGTTTGAAGGATGCCACGGGTGGATCAGCGGTGTACGTGGAAACAAGGAGAGATAGAGTCGGATTTGAGGTGATACGCGGCGAATGGCAGAAACGTGTGAAGTGTTCCAATCACGAGGGTGGAAACGAGTCGAACGGAGGATCAGCGGCTAAGTATGGTATGTATGGTGTTGTTGGCTTGGCCCCTGGTCGTTGCAGTGAGCTCTGTGTTAACTTAGGAATGCTAAGAAAATGCCCTGAATGAAGATGAATATTGATGGTATCGTGGAAATAGTAAGAAGCCAATGATGATTATGGTGGTGATTATGAACTAGAGTCGTTGGAAACGAATGACGGAAAAGAAGAGAGGAGATGAATTAAACCGGGTATCTTTGGATGTATGTAATTATCCTCCAGTATGGTGGTTATGCTGTTGATGGATGGTGTGGTTGAGCTGAGAGAGAGGAGAGGAGAGGGAGAGAGAGGGAGGGAGAGTGATAGGTTGTTGAAAAGGGATGGTGGTTGTTGTGGTTGTAGTTGTGGTGGTGATGGGGGAGGCAAGGCAGCAAGCAGCAAACGCTTTTGGACTTCCAAGGACAACCAAACGAGTGTGGTGAACAGCTAACCAGAGCCTCTGTTGTCGACGACGACCAAGAAACCGAAGGGAGATGAGATGATTGCTAAAAAGGCGCAGAGTCAAGACAAGACAACGGTTAGTCAGTCAGTCGGTCAGGGTGGTGGATGGATGGTTTATAACAGGAATAAAAATAAATAAAAAATGAAAAAATAAAAATAAAAATAAAATAAACGATCGGACGAAGGAAGGAAGATGGGAGGGGAAGAAAGAAAGAAAGAAGGAAGGAAAGGGAAAGGAGAAGGAGCAGAAGATGGTTGTGGTGGTTGTTAGCGGTGGTTGTTAGTGGTCGTTAGTGGTTGTGGTGGTGGAGAGGATTGGAGAGACAGGCGAGTAAGATTGATGGAATGCGCTGGGAAGGGGGTCAGGTCAGCCCGGCGCTGATTGGTAGGGACGAAGCCAATTTCGCAGGGACCACCACCGCGCGGAATATTACCAGTGGTTCAATTCAATTCACCAGCACATCAAGACATCGAGATATTAGAACATCGACTAACTATCATCACTTACTTCTGACTTTCGCAACAATAGAAGGAATGTATGTAAGTATATTTCGTATTGTATTATTCGTTATTGTCGGACAGTGGTGATGATGATGATGATGATGATGATGATGATGATGATGATGATGATGATGATACTGATGGAACGTTATGGTTATAGCGACAGATTGGCGGTGGTAAAATTAACAGGGAGATGGAATGGACTATATTCGATCGATCACACTTTCTCTATAGAAATGTCAGTCACCGGCCAAGATGATCGATTGCAAAACATGTTAACATCCAATTCATAAAACAAAAGCATTGTGATCACGATCAGGTATGGATGAATGTATGGATGTGCACATGTGAAGTAAGCATACAAAAAAAAATAAGCTTCAAACTTCAAACGCCGTCCGCGAACAAGGCAAGACCGAATCGAAAGGATCAATCAATCAATCAATCAATCAATCAATCACCCCCCTGCGAGTAATACCCGTTCCAAAGGCACACGATGGCTAAAAAGGGCGCCTCCGTAAGGAAAGCAATTAATGCTATCGGGGTTCCAGTCTTTTGCCAAGCTTGCATGCAGGTATGTATGTCCTTATGTACGGACGTGGGACAAGATTTCGATTGCAATTGACGGCGGGTAAATTTCTTCAACTGCGGGAAAAGGGATGGGATATGGGGAATCGACGCCATATAGGTAATTTAGATACCATATACCCATATAATACATCGTATTTTAGGCTTATAACTTCTTCTTTTTTATTATCATATTATCGAAACTGCCAGTTAGGGGTAGAATTCGATTCTTAGAAGTCTTGTAGGTCTTAGGTCTCGGTTCTCGCTCCTCGCTCCTGCCCGGTCGGTGGTCCTCCCCCCCAAAAGATTGTTCGTCTGTTTGTACGGGATGGATGGATTTGATTTGAATTTGATTTTGATTTGATCCCGACCAGGGCCCCACGAGGAGCAGAACCTTACTGCTGTGCAGACAGACCGACCTAACTAACTACCATAGTTTCTTGTGTATGATATTAATTGCCAATTAGCCAACCATCCTTGGACTCACCGTATAAATGTATGTATGTATGTCAGTTTAGTCGTCTGGTACATATGATATATCGTTATTTTCGATATTGGATAATATATAAAATGTATATATTATTATTGTGTAAAGAAGGGTCGAAAAGTAGATGAGTATAGTAATATACTATCAGGATCTAGCCAAGTAAGGGATCAGATAGATCTATATAAGTAACTATAGGTCGTCGGCACCAATAGTATCTATTTTGTAACTGTCGGGCTGCAGCCTGGAAATAAATAGATCTGAAAAGCTGGAACGGATAAATCGGCTACCAATAAGGTACTTAAGTACTGAGTAAGTAAAGTACGGGAGTACTGCACTCCGGACGTACTTACTTCTTTCTTTATATATAAACACCCAGCAGCTCTGGTTAACGCGCGCTGCATGCCAATGCGTCAGCCTCTATTCTGAAAGGCTGGACAGACCCTCAAACTAGCTGCATACATACATAGGCAAGTAACTAGCCAGTGCAGCCATGTGGGTCAACAAATAATGTGATGTGACGAAGCGAACGAAAATGACAGGAGAATCCGGTCAAGCTCAACCAAAACCAAATCGTACATCCGCTGCATTCTGACTTCCTCTTTTTTTATTTTATTTTTTTCATTCCCAAGGAGAGTAGCCCTTTTCCCTTCGCCGTCTGGGTTTGGGGGGGTTTTGCGCCTATCTCTCTTAAAAAAACACAGGGTTCTTTTTGATGTATCTCCGAGATTCGAATTCTCTTGCTTCTTTTAGTTTTCCCCTCAGAAGGAAAGCCCGGAACTAAGTGTGTATACCATTCCTACTTGTTATTTAGGTTTGCAAGCAAAACGCTTGGGGGGTTAACAGTTACGGGACGACAATCTTAAGCTGAAGCAGCAACAGCTTGCGATAACGATATTCAGGGTTCGAACCGGTCAGGTGTATATTGACAATCAATCAAGATTGGCTCATAAGAAACCGCTGTTAAAATGTGGGTAAGCACGGGAGAGGCTGCCTCAAACACTGTATGCTTCCAAAACAAGTTCTCCGATATGATGATCCGGGCGGCTTTTGTTTTCCCACCCTTTTTAATCCTCGTATATGATTGTTCCCAGGATCCCAGGAATAATATCGACCTGTGCGAACAATGGTATTATGATCAAGTAAGAAAAGGTCACTATTATAAAATACTTGACCCTGGGCTCCCAAGGAGAGCGAAGATATATCTTGTTCGGCTCTTTTATTACACACGACATCATATCAGATCATATTGCACAGTGGGTTTTCACGAAAAAAAAGGAAACCCGGTATACACATTACTTGCATCGCGTCGTTCATATGTCATACCATACCGAAAGATCGGGGCAGACTAATATGCAGCCTTGCCGGATCCAAAAAAAACATAATCTACCAGTGCGATAAGGAAATCCTTCGTTCATGATTTATTTCCTGGGATCTAAATGGGTGTGGTGGATTCACATCTTGTTCAGTTAACGTTAGCCCAAAGGTGGGGGCTGGGGGCCTGGCACATGGGATGGGGTACATACATGAGGGGATCAGTAACCTGACAGCTAGATTATACATAGAAACCAGAAAAGCTTAGGTCGGTAGACGGTATGTACCATAATTATCAATCTACCGTGATGTCTACCCCGGGAAACAAATGCCTTTTTCTTTCTGTTCAACAATGTGAACTGCAGGGCTGCTGCGCCCGTGCCGTCCAAAGTGGCGAGGAGTTTTTTTTTTTTCTCTCCCCAGCCCTGAGTGGTGAACAAGTGAGTGAGTGAGCGAGTGAGTGTTCTAAAAATATCAGCAAAGGAGGGGGAGAATCCAACCGTCTGATCGGACTTCAGATGATGGAAACCTTTCGATTCAACAAAGACGAAAAGAAAAGAAAAGAAAAAGAGAAAAAATGTCTTTGCCCTGACTTGGTATTGCCAAAATCGTTGATACCTCAGCAGCAAGGTGGTTTCAACCTCCATGAATTCAATGTAGCATATGCAGTCCCCACCAGGCGCTTGACCGTCCATATGCATACGAACCAAGAAGCGTCGAGCAACGGAATGTAACATACACCGACATCTTTTTAGCGTCCCAATTTCTCTTCGCTTGAAGTCTCGCTTTTGGGTCTTGAGTACGTACGCCAAGATGGAGAATGCAAGTCCGCGATCCGTCCATCATGCCTTCTTAAACTTGCATGCATTTAGGTAGTTGCATGTCTGCAAGAATTGGACAGTAGCCCTCGAGACCAGGCGCAAGAAAACATTACCGGTCTATTGTTTAAATTTTTTTTTTTTTTTTTTTTTTTTTTTTCCCTGTCGTTCCGATATCCGGATTTTCGTAGTCAATCTATGCATCTATCCATCTGCGAGCGTCAAAATACATCACGAGGGCTGTCCGGAAAGATCGACGACGTTACGGAATACCGATAGTCGCAATGATGTTATAGCAAATCGAACATGCAAGCCACGAAAATTCACAGATCTCTCGCCAAAACCACGATGTTCTTCTGGTGGAGTAGCGAATCTCGCTTCCCTTCTTATTTATTTGATTACTCTAGCGGCCAAAACGGCCAAAAGACTCGAGCATCCAACCCCCAGTTAACTTGTAACGGAGCTTAGTTCATGAACTACGAGCCTTGGCCTTAAGTGATTCCGAGCTCCGAAGCATAGATGTAAGTAGTCGTACCATGTGCAAATCCAACAGCTCCTATATAACGACATTCGGCTCCTTACCCGGGTCCCTTGTCAGGCAGCGATGATATCATGTCCACTTCCGATCTAGAGCTCATCGGCACATCTTTTTCCTTACAATTTTCAAATTTCCAAAACTTGAAGTGCACGGAACCGGTCCACTTGTTCCAATTAATTGTCGTCGTTGTCGTGTGTGTGCCACCAATGGAAATCACTCAGTTTATCATCTTAATCTTCGCCGCCCCTATTAATTGTTAAGAAACTATATTGATATGAAACGTAAAATTTGGGGGCGTGGGAAAGGAAAGGAAAAATCTAGCACACGCACAAGGATAATATCCCGTTTGATAAGCAGCCTCCCGAGGAAATAACGTGATACGAGGTTCCGACGACGCCCACATTTTTTTTCCTGCAGGAACCCACCTTTTTTTTTTTTTTCGTCGCTCGTTATTTCGCCTTTTTATCGCTGTTTGCCGGTAAGATACCAGTATAACCAACGCGGCCTGTCAAATTGCAGGTTCGAATCCCAGCGAAATCTGCAACTGCCCATTTCGGTTGGTCTTCCCTTTTGAGCAGGAATCGTGAGAGTCGTGCCCCCGATTGGAGAATTAGATGGTATCGAAAAAAATGACGTCTTTTGATTTGACATAATTTCTCTCGTATACGGTTGCAGGGGTTTTAGTGATACCATACTATATACCATTATTTCACTAGTAAACCTTTCAAAGTGGGGGAAAAATTAAAAGAAACCCTGAGAAGGAATATTGATATCCGTGGTGTTCTTCTTATCATCAAGCTTTTGCTTATAATCGTAGATCCCTCTTTGCTTTGAGAACGTGGTGAGTTTTGTCCATGGGGTATAAGAAGCAGGTACAATACCATCGATTTGCCAGGATCAACTACCAATTGGCACGCTTATACCATGAAGGGAAGGAAGCGAAATACTTGGAACTCTGTTTTATGGTTTTAATATTCCGTTAGTATGGCGACTTTAAGATAGCTCGAGGTTCGGTTATGAAAATGAGATGCATGCATGTGCTAACGCTATAGGTGTGCATTGCAAGTTCCTGGCATTCGGGCCTGCCAGATGGGGCAGCGGTAGAACACGACACGAGTACCCTGGATCGACGTACCGCAGTTAACAATTGTTGACATTCAGGAGGGAAGGTTATGTGATATTCAGGTTTTGAGACTGGTTTAAGCTCACTTGGCCTGGGATTGCATATGCATGAAGCACGGGCATGTGGGGTTTGTGTGAGTACCTGGCTATTCGTTGATCGATCTATTGAAGATACTTGAGCTGGTAGGTATCTGCGGGGTTAGAACACTAGGTAAGATTGAGACATGGGAGCTTCCAGAAGCATGATTGGATATTCGGTTTGTAGTTCTAAATCGATATCGGTACTGTCCTTTTTAGATCTTGGATCATCGATCAGCGGGTTAAGCTTTTTGCTATGGGCTGTAGTGGTTCACTGGTCTTATATGATAACCATAGCCGGTCTTGTGAAAATAGGTCATCTCCGTTACCGGCGTACGGTGAATTGACGTCATATCGTCTAGGTTGTTTCCGTAGTATGCAGGTGGATACTTGTATTTACATCATGCTGGGTACCTATTGATGCATTCAAGGCGAGGTGTATATGTATCCTTTGTATACTTTCTGATACCGTCCAAGTGACGGGTCGGCACCCTCCCTAAACACTTAGCACGTTGTTTCATTTTCACAAGCTAGGATGTTCTCGATGTCATTGAATTAGTTGAAAATATTATTTCAGGCTCTAAACTATTTCCATTAGTCTATCAATTTGATGGATAGTGTCCAAAATTGACGAATTGATATTGTCCTATATTGTAGTTAATAATTGAGCTTTCACTCTATATTGTGAACCTCGGAAGATGGATGTAGGTACTTAGGTAGTTACCTAATATGAGTAGGAAAGTATTATCGACTTTCCATGAGATCTGTATGATATTAGAACAGATTAAACAAAGTATCATACAGCCTCGACTAAGTGTCGAATACTTAAGCCTCGAACTTCCAGGCTAAGCCACCCGTTGGTAGATAAGTAGATGTCTGTTGGTCAGGATGTGTTGCCGTTGTCGTTGTCCGTTTCGTTGTGCACCCGAAAAGTGGTTGCAAGGGACCCGACCTGCAGCCCTGCACTGTTCTCCGGACTGGACGGACAAGACCAAGCACCAAGCACCCAGCACTGGTTGGGTCCAATGCAATGCGCCAGCGACTGCCAATATTGTTCTCCCCTGATCTATCGACAGTCCAAGAGCCACCGTTGCTTCTGCTTCCACCAAAAATAGTCTAACGCCTCAATACTTCATACCTCCTTCTTTAATTTCCTCTGCTTCGATTGCCGACTCCTTACCTTGCCGGACCGATCCGTTACATCTCCTGTGCCCTTACAGCTCCGACATGCCCGAGGTCGACAATACCCGATGATATCTGGTTTGATTTCTGTACTCGCGACTTGAGGATCCCGCCATCCTTTTTTTTTTAAACCTCGGGTCGATATTCCTGGGGGAACACAAACATTGAGAGGTAGCTCCCTGAAATGGCGGACGTGGTTGCTACCCATGCTGGCAATGGTATGAATCCCTCTCCTGGTTTCTCTTGAGTGATATCTGAGCTTGGAGCTGACGTTTGTATGCGGATTTAGTCGTAAGGGCGATTGCTGAAGGTATTTTACGATCTTATATTGGAAATCGCAATCAGCTTGGTTAATTGTTTGTTGTACACAGGGGGGGCACACGACTCGATACACTTCGGAAGGCAGTCGAAATGTGGTAGCAAGACCAAGGGTTCTTATGATACACCGTTGCACGTTCTCGCGTTGATAATAGTGTTAGCTTTGAGCACGTTGGGTATGCGATACAGCTCCTCGAGGGGTAACATTGGTGTACAGTCGAACTTGACTAATTGGCAATAATAGCTTGTGGTTTTCCAATTCTCGTCCGACGGGTGCCTCAATTGAAGGTGCCGCATCAGTTTTTGTAGGTGGATTGTTTCGTGAAAGAAAGAAAGATTGGTGACTGAGGAGAGGGTTGCTGACTTGGTTTTAAAGGTTCTTAGCAAGGCATTTCGGAACCGGAGTACTGCTGGCGACGGCTTTTGTCCATGTAAGGAACTCTACACTACAGCTCTCTCGGTATCAATGCTGATTGAAGATTCTAGCTCCTCCCTACCGCTTTTATATCTTTAACCGACCCATGTCTTCCCAAATTTTGGACCGAAACTTATCCGGCTATGGCTGGTGCCATCGCTCTTGCTGCCGTATTCTTCGTCGTCACAATCGAAATGATATTTAGTGGGTTTGGTGCAGCGACACACAGCCATGGAGATTTCGAGCAGATAGTTGCGCCTTCATCACCTGCCCTACGGCCAGACCTTCACCCCGACGAAGACCCCGAATACCAGACGAATGGAGAGGCAGCTAGTAGTCTGCTTGGAAAATCGTCACATAAGAGAACCAGAAGCGGGAGTATTAGTATGCAGTTGAATAGGATTTCATCAGAGTATGGTTAATATATACAAGGGCTATCAAGCTTAAGGAAGGGATGCTAAAATTCGGTTATTAGGCAGGATGGTGACGGGATTGCACTCGAAACGATCCTTTCCGACTCAGAGGATGAGGGTAGTTCCTCAAATGGTGCGGCGAAACGAAGGAATCCAAAACAACATGATAATCATCTTCCAAGTATCGACCAGATGTCTCCGGCAGAAATCGCACAACAGAAGAAGAACCTGCTCCAGGTGGTATTGTTGGAGGCTGGTATTCTATTCCATAGCGTATTTATCGGCATGGCGCTGAGTGTGGCTACTGGTTCGAACTTTATCGTGCTACTTATTGCTATTTCATTTCATCGTAAGATTTCGCTCCGCCGAGAAGGGTTTGTATCGTGCTAACGACCATGTGTAGAAACATTCGAAGGATTGGCATTGGGTGCTAGAATATCTGCTATCACGATATTTCCTGAGGGATCTCTGAAGCCATGGTTGATGGCACTGGCATAGTAAGTCTGGTTCATGAGACTAAACTCTTTTAATTTAATGCTGATGGGTGGAATCAGTGGTACTACAACTCCAATCGGGCAAGCTATTGGTCTTGCGACGCATACTCTTTACGACCCGGCTAGCGAGGTTGGACTGTTGATGGTCGGTATCATGAATGCTATCAGTTCTGGACTGCTTCTATTTGCGTAAGATACTCCTTGTACCTATAGACATAGGTATATGCTGTAAAACTAAGCTAATTTCGTATCATCAACTTTTAGAGGGCTTGTTGAACTTCTTGCCGAAGACTTCTTAACAGATGAAAGCTGGAAGATATTAAAAGGAAAGAAAAGAATACATGCTTCTTTATGTGTATTTGCTGGAGCATTTGGTATGGCATTTATCGGAGCGTTTGCTTGATCTCAAACTTTGCGGTTGATTTAGATCGATTCGAACACTTATAGAGAGCATGTTGCAAAAGATGGTTAAAAAGTACTATTGTCTTGAGAGGAAAATTAAATTAAATAAGCTGTGAATATGATGAGTTTATGAGCTCTGGGCAATACTAGTGTTTACTGGGTTTCTTGTACTTCTTCTGTACTATATTCTGTATGTAGTTTTGCTCGAGGTTACAGAAGATTTTAATATCTCCAATGATGTCAACCATTGATAGCTCCTTTAAATATTATAAATTTATGTGATTTCGAAGCTGTGGATCGATATCTTAGATATCCGCTATGCCACCGCCACAACGCGAGGGTAGTTCGATGTGTGGCGTTAAACATGAACACCAAAAATTCGGGCCAACAGAGTTCGCGCGACTCATCCAGCTTAATCCAGCTTCATTTTCATCACCATCCTAGAACTCGAGCAGCAATCGGCCGTTACAATTTACGATTTCCCAAAGCACGGCCCTTCCACTCTCTAAATTTAGATTGCTGCTCTCTCCCCCCATCAACCCACAATGGATGACCTATACGACGAGTAAGTAATCTCTCCCAAAGCTTGCTGCCGTCGAAGCACACTCAAGCTTCTTAACACTTAACACTTTACAACCACCGATTGTTCTTTTTTATCAAAAAGGGAAACTTGAACTGATTTCTTATATCCGTTTAGATTTGGAAATTACATCGGCGACGCCGGTTCCTCAGATGATGGTTCCGCACACGAAGACGCCGGCGCGGACGCCTATGTCGACTTCGATGCCGCCTCGGACGACGAACCAGCCCCTCACTCCCCGTCGAACGACATGCAACTAATGGAAGTCGACTCAGGTCCTTCCAATGCCGTAATTCTCCATGAAGATAAACAATACTACCCGACAGCCGAACAGGTTTACGGCGCAGATGTCGAAGCGATGGTCGAAGAAGAAGATGCCCAACCGCTCACCGAACCCATTATCGCGCCCATAAAAGTCAAGAAATTCATCGTGGAAGAAGCAGAGTTACCGGTTACGCATTTCTCACGCGAGTTTATGATGGATATGATGAGTTTTCCGGACCAAGTTAGGAATGTAGCGTTGGCGGGACATTTACACCATGGAAAGACGGCGTTTATGGATATGTTGGTGTTGGAGACGCATATTATCGATCAAAAGAAGGCGATTGGAAGACGTGAGGAAGTGCAGTTGAGGTATACGGACGTGCATACTTTGGAACGCGAGCGGGCGGTGTCGATTAAATCGGCGCCGATGTCGTTGGTGTTACAAAGTTCGGCTGGGAAGTCACATTTGGTGAATATCATCGATACTCCCGGGCATGTGAACTTTGTGGATGAGGTTGCGGCGTCTTTGAGATTGGCGGATGGTGTGGTGCTTGTGGTTGATGTGGTGGAAGGGTTGATGATTAATACCGAGCAGATTGTGCGGTATGCGGTCAACGAAGGGTTACCGTTGGTTTTGGTGGTAAATAAGATGGATCGGTTGATGCTGGAGTTGAAGATTCCGCCTACAGATGCGTATTTCAAG
>NW_011645634.1:0-4001 GCF_000225545.1 Orbilia oligospora ATCC 24927 | reverse complement strand
CAAAAATAAAAAAAAAGTTTAAACTTAAAAGAAAACTTCTTAATTTATACAAATAACTCAATGCTTAAAATAAAAAACAACAACAAAAACAAAAAATCCACTAAAGCTAAAATTTATGAAAAAATAAACAATAAACCTATTTTCAAAATATATCACAGTTTGAACAAGAATATAAAAATATATAATATAAAATTAATTATTTTAAAAAAAGAATTCATAAAATCTTTTAAAATAAATAATAAAAATAATCTAATAAAAAATATTTATTTTTTTATAGATAATCAAATTATAATAAAGAAATTAAAATTTTTAAAAATTAAAATAAAACAAAAAATAGCATCAAAAATATAAAAGATAATAAAAAATTAATTTTTAAAAATATTAATTTATTTATAAAATAGATTTTAGATCATTTTAATATTAAAGAAAATAAAAAAGTAGACTTTTTAACAAAAAAAGTTATAAAACAAAAATAAAAAAATCCCTATAAATTTTTTACATTTCTAAAAAAAAAACAAAAGAAAAAGATTTAATAAAATAAAAAAAAAATACAAAAAAATATAAAAAAACTAATTACAATAATTAGCCTAAACTAAAAAAAAATAAAAATTTTATTAAATTTAACAATAAGTTTATTTCGACTTTAACACAATTAAGAATTAAACACAATTACTTCAACAATTATTTAATTAAAATACTAAATTTTAAAATTTTAAATAAAAATTATTTATACAAAAATATACCACAAACACCAAAATATTTAATTATAAAATACCAATTCTATAAAAAAGAAAGAAAAATATTAAAAAAAATTTAAAATAAAAATAATTTAATTATAACTATTTATTATTTAATAAAAATAATATGATTTTATTGGAGAAGTTTTTAAATAAAATAAATATTACACAAAAAAGCAATAAAAATTAGAAAAATAATTTACTTATAAAATAGGAAAACCTAAAAATCTAAAATAAGATTATAAGATTCCAAAAATAAGTAATAAGTCTTAGATATTACACTAAAGTAAGTAAATAAGAACAGCAGACTCATAACATTATTCTTTTTATAAAAAGAAGAAAGACACAAAAGATAAAAAGAAAATCCCAAAATAAAAACAAAAACAAAAAATAAAAAATAATAACAAAAAGTACTTTCCATATTTCATTCTATTTTTCAGTTTACTATCTATTTTATGTTTACGTGTAAAAATCAAAATGAGGTGCAAAAGTCATGTATTAGGACAGTTTCTTCAAACCGCCATAACCGAAAGGTTGCACGCGTGTATGATAAATAAATAAATAATAAATAAGATTTATAAAAAATAAATAATAAATTTATTTTCGAAATATATTATAGTTTAGATAAGAATATAGAGGTATATAATATAAAATTAATTGTTTTAAGAGAAAAATTTATAAAATTTCTTAAAATAAGTAATAAAAATAATTTAATAAAAAATATTTATTTTTTTATAGATAATTAAGTTGTAATAAAAAGATTAAAATTTTTAAAAATTAAAATAAAATAAGAGATAGTATTAGAAATATGGAAAATAATAAAAAAATTAATTTTTAGAAATATTAATTTATTTATAGAATGGGTTTTAGGTTATTTTAATGTTAAGGGGAATGAGAGGATAAACTTTTTAGTAAAAGAAGTTATAAAATAAAAATAAAAAAGTTTTTATAAATTTTTTGTGTTTTTAAAAAGAAAAATAAAAGAAAAAGATTTAATAAAATAGGAAGAAAAATATAAAAAAATATAAAAAAGGTTAATTATAATAATTGGCTTAAATTAAAAAGAAATAAGAATTTTGTTAAATTTAGTAATAAGTTTGTTTCGACTTTAATATAATTAGGAATCAAATATAATTACTTTAATAATTATTTAATTAAAATATTAAATTTTAGGGTTTTAAATAAAAATTATTTATATAAAAATATATTATAAATATTAAAATATCTAATTATAAAATGCTAATTTTATAAAAAAGAAAAAAAATATTAAAAAAAGAATTTAAAAGTAAAAATAAAAATAATTTGATTATAATTATTTATTATTTAATAAAGATAATATAATTTTATTAAAAAAGTTCTTAAATAAAATAAATATTATATAAAAAAGTAATAAAAATTAGAAAGATAGTTTATTTATAAAATAAAAAACTTAAAGATTTAAAATAAGATTATAAAATTTTAAAAATAAATAATAAGTCTTAGATATTATATTAAAGTGAATAAATAAAAATAGTAGACTTATAACATTGTTTTTTTTATAAAAAGAAGAAAATATAAGGAATAAAAAGAAAATTCTAAAATAAAAATAAAAATAAAAAACAAAATATAATAATAAAAAGTATTTTCTATATTTTATTTTATTTTTCAGTTTATTGTCTATTTTATATTTACGTGTAAAAATTAAATGAGATGTGAAAGTTATGTAATAGGATAGTTTCTTCAAATTGTCATAACCAAAAGGTTGCACGCGTGTATGATAAATAATAATAATAATAATTTTTTTTTTAAAATCTTTTATATTATTTTTATATTATTTTATAAAAATTTTATATACCACTAAGAAGTTTTATTTTTTGATAATAAATAATTTTTATATATATTTATTAATTTTAATAAGTTTTTGATAGATATTCTTTTTATATTTAAAATTTTTTTTTTTATGTTTTTTTATGTACAATTAACATTAAGTTGTTTTTTGGGTTTAAAAAAAATTCTAGAAATTATTATTTTTAAATTTTTAATTTTTTCATAGCGAATTTTGTTTATTTTTTCTTTGAAAATATTTAGTTTTTATATTAATAAGGTTATTATATTTTTTGGGATAATTAATCTTTTTTAATTAATTGTATTTTGTTGTTTTTGAACTTTTGGTTTTTATAAAATTTCAACTTATTTTTGTATTTTTTTTGATTTTTGTTGAGTTTATAATTTTTGTGCTATTTCTACGTATGATTTCTATAAATTTTCAAGTTCTGATATTTTTTTTTTAGATTTTCCACCTCTTCTATTTTCTTTTTTAATAAGTTGTTTATTCTTTTTAATTTTAGAATTAAATTTTTTTTATTTAATTCTTCTTTGTCGAGATTTATTAAAATTTGTTGTTTTTGTCTTTTCTTGTTGTTGCTGTTTTTAAGTAAGTAGATATAATTCTAAGTTGTCATTACTAGTTCATTCAAAGATGAACTAGTAAATATATTGTTTGTTATTATTAAACTAAATTATTTTAGTTTTAGTTTGATTTTTAACAAGAAACTTTTTTTTGTGTGGTAGATAATCACAAAATTATCTATTTTTTAATTTTTTATTTATTATTTGTTGGTTTTTATTACAATTTATTTTTTTAAATATTCTGATTTTATTTTTTTTGCTTTTTTGATTTATCTGATTTTTATTGCTTTTGGATACTTTGTTCAAAAGTTATGGGGGGGGTCGTTCCGTATTAATTCTTTTAAAAAGCTATAAGAAGATATGATTATAAAAAAAAAAAAGAATTAAATACAAAAAAGTATTATTTGGTATAATAATATTGTTTTAAATGAATTTGTCTTTTATAATTATGATGATATATTCGATGTATTCTATTTTTATTATTTTTATTTTTACTTTTGTTTTTATTTTTATTTTCTCTATTTTTTTTATTTTTTTTATTTCCTTTATTTCTATTACTATTATTATTATTATTACTTTCGTAATTATAAGATATAATATTGGCTATTAAGGTTTTTAACACCATAATACAAGCCCATATTAATTTTTTATATTATATTAATAAACCAAATTATTATCTTTTAAAATAAAAAGAAAACTTCTTAGATTATACTAATAAATAATATATTATTAAATCTAATAATAAAATTATTTATAATATAAAATAAAATTAATATAATATGGTTAATAATAATATTAATATTTTAAAGTCTATTAGTAAAAAAGTAAAATTATTTAAAATAATAAGAAAAATTTTAGTTTTATTATTTTAAATTG